>NW_021825407.1:0-15867 GCF_006345805.1 Octopus sinensis | reverse complement strand
TGATTACGTAACTCCTACTCATTGGTCAATTAATAATTCGTATTACACTCTGTACTCTCTTAACGCTTTACTCTAAAGCATAAATAGATTGAGTTCTAACAACTGGTTATTAGTGTCACTATACGTAAAAGAAATCCGTATATGTATATATATGTATATATATATATATATATATATATATATAGAGAGAGAGAGAGGAGAGAGAGAGAGAGAGGGGGAGGGAGAGGGAGAGAGAGGGGGGAGGGGGGAATTCACAAAAAAAGCAAAAGACGAAGACTGGTGGTGTAGACAACTAACAGATGTATTATTATAACACTCGAGAAGTGGAAAAGGCTTTAACATTTCGAGCCTACGCTCTTCCACGGAAAAGAACACAAAAAGAAACAAGGAGAGAAATTAAATATAGATAGACAGATAGATAAATAGATAGATAGATAGATAGATAGATAGATAGATAGATAGATAGATAGACAGACAGACAGACAGACAGACAGGACCGACAGACATAGACATAGATAGATAGTAGATAGATAGATAGATAGATAGATAGATAGAAGATAGATAGATAGATAGATAGATAGATAGAGTAGATCAGTCCAAATGCCTGAAACAAGTAATAAAAACAAAATTTTTTTTTTTCAAGAAGCATCTTTGTTGAGCTTAGAACCACGAGTTCTATATTGTACTGCAGATAGATAGATAGATAGATAATTAAAATAAACAGCAGTTTGCAATGTTTTACCAAAAAGGAAAACTACAGTTGTCACTAAATGCAACTAGAATGTTATAAACACCAACGTTGCTAGAAATAATGCTCTAATGCTGTAGTCAAAGCGCATAATTATAGACATATATACACACAGGGTTTGTAACTGTCCGAAAAACCTCCTTCTCTCTATAATATATATATTATATATGTATGTATGTATGTGTGTGTGTGTGTGTGTGTATGTATGTATGTATGTATTATGTATGTATGTATGTATGTATGTATGTTATGTATGATGTATGTATGCATTGTTGTGCATTCAAAACCACATTATGATTTTTATTTTTTCACACACAGACACACACCACACGCATATTGTATGTATATATATATATATATATATTATATATATATATATATATAATATATAATATATATATATATATATATATGTATATATATATATATATCGTTAAAATTTATCGAAAAGTTAAAAAATGAAGATAGGCGTATGAACAACAAGCAAGTGTATTAGTTTGACGCTCGGGAAAAATGAAAAAGTCTTTTACGTTTCGAGCCTACGCCCTTCAACAGAAAGGAAGGAAATAAGAGGAAATAAACAGAGAGAAAATGAAAAAAATGTGTATAGAGTTCAGTGGTCCAGCATGATATCACAGTATCAAAGTTGTAATGCATCGCTGGTCACAATGCACTTCCTCGCATTGTTTTATAGCTTTTCGAATGATGTCACTCCGCTGGCTCGGTGAGTGGACCAACCAGTCTCCCTGACCGGAAAGCCAGTCTATCACAAGGTTACCCATTTGCTGCTGAGTTGACTGGAATAACGTGAAATGAAGCGTTTTGCTTAAAGGACACAACGCACCACCCCTCTAAGAATCGAAACCGCCACGATCCTGCAGTCGTGAGTGCGATACGCTAACAACTAGGCCACGCGCCTTCACATGTGTGTGCGTGTGTGTTTGTGCGAGTGTGTGTTTGTTTGTGTGTGCATGTGTGTGTGTGTGTGCGCGTGTGTATGTGTGTGTGCGTGTTTGTCTGTGTTTATGTGTATGTATGTCGTATGTTTGTGTATATAAGATAGATAGATAGATAGATAGATAGATAGATAGATAGATAGATAGATAGATAGATAGATAGATAGATAGATAGATAGATAGATAGATAGATAGATAGACAAGCAGGCAGGCAGACAGGCAGACAGGCAGAGAGAAAGAGAGAGGGGGAGATTGCGTGTGAATGAACTCCGATGCACTCACAAAAACCAATGTGGTACAAATTCAGAAATGCCCTACACCTCCAGATGGTTGCAACATGATTTTCATTTCGTTTCATTCTTGTTTTAGATTTATAAGACGTCCCTTTGTTTATTTTCTTATAATTATTAATATTTCTTATAATTAATATTTCTATTAGCGTGGCGTATAATGAGTGTCGGTAACAGTTAGGGCCGACGCTATGCATCAGTAAAACTAAGTGACGCCTGGAGCACTAAATCGACAAACCATCTTGACAAAAATTTTAAACTAGTTTGTTGTGGGTGGGGTCATTGCCCGAACAATGAAACACAGAGGACATTTAGTGATGTGAAAGTTTCGTGTGGGAGATGGGGTCATATGACGTGTCACCTGATTTGGCGCGAAATATTTCAAATGTTGTCCAGTAACAGGTTTATATATACGATCATAAGACTATAAACTAGCATAGGCATGGCTGCGTGGTTAAGAAACTTGCTTTAACAATTACGTCGTTTTGGATTTAGTTTCATTGTGTTGCAAATATAAATACAGCAGTAACTGGCCTATTGAAAGTGTATATACATTTAGTATGATCCATAGATGACTATTTTAGTTAAATACTGCTTCACTTGCATTTACCAGAAATAAACTATTTAAACTAGGTTCGATATTTACATGTTTTAAACATAGGCGTTGGAGAGACTGTGTGGTAAGAAGCTTGCTTACCAACCACATAGTTCCGGGTTCAGTCTCACCGCGTGGAGCCTTGTGCGAGTGTCTTCTACTGTAGTTTCGAGCCTCGTGAGTGGATTTGGTAGACGGAAACTGAAAGAAACCCGTCATGTGGGGGGGTTGCGTGTATGTGTGTGTGTGTCTGTGTTTATCCCTCCACCATCGCTTGACAACCGATGTTGGTGTGTTTACCTCCTCGTCACTTAACAGTTCAGCAAAAGGGGTCCGATGCAGTAAGTACTAGGCTTGCAAAGAATAAGTCGTGGGTTCGATTTGTTCGACTAAAGGCGGTGCTCCAGCATGGCCGCAGTCAAATGCCTGAAACAAGTAATAAAAATTTTTTTTTTTCAAGAAGCATCTTTGTTGAGATTAGAACACGAGTTCTATATTGTACTGCAGTTTCAGGTCAAGGATGAACGAGGTCGCAGCAAGTGTTGGACAAAATAAGTGTCCAGCTCGCTGCTGATTCAGACCATAGATGTGCGTGAGGGAGCAGCTAGTGCTAGACAGAGCAATAAATTGTCCAGTCCATTGAAGTTTTAAGCCAAGGGAAATACCCAAAGTGTTCAAAATGTTTAGTTCTCATTTTTTCACATGTTATCGATTTTTGCTCTGAGGAACAGATGTTATAAACTATGTAATCGATTACAGTACATTTGACCTTGTACTTTTAACCGAAGAAATGGCGAGTTAGACGTTCTCACTTCAGAGCATCTATTGGGTTGTCCGGAAAGTTCGTGCCGATTTATAGCAGCTTACCTTTCGACTTATTTTAGAACATGGTTGAGTACATAAAATAGGATTTGACTACACCTGCATTTAGAGCACAGTTAAATCTATCTTTTCGTGGAAGAAGGTTTATGTTCCAATAACCTGTGTCAATTCTGTAACCCTTTAAAATGGAAGATAAGAAAGTCCATTTTCGGCACTTGATGCTTTCGGAACCAGATAAAAATTGCTGCAGCTCGGCTGGGATGTGTTATCTCACCCTCCATATTCACCAGATATTGTTCCTTCGGATTTCCACTTATTCAGGTCTCTGCAGAATAGTCTTAATGGTAAAAATTTCGATTTCTTGGACGACGTAAAAAGATACCTTGATGAATTCTTTGCCATGAAACCACCTCAATTCTGGGAAGAGGGTATTTTCAAGTTAAAGGAAAGATGGAGAGGCATTGTGCAACAAAACGGTTCATATTTGTTTGATTAAAAATGTAATGGCAAGTATTTATTGACCTTTTTCTTTCCTTTAAAAATCGGCACGAAATTTCCGGACAACCCAATATTTACATACAACTGAACGACCTAAATTAGCAAAAACTGAATGTTTCCGCGTGGAAAGAGATACGAACTGACAATTTTGTTGATCCACGTTTAGTCATGTTATTCTCTCCACCTAATAACCTCTGTTACTAATATAGTATGTTACAATGTGTTACTTTCTCCAGTGCCATTTGGCTAAACAGCCTCAAAACCTACCATAGACTCATAATTCTTTATAACTTTGGCACAAGACTGGCAATTTTTTGAAGAGAGGCGGCAAATCAATAATTGGCCCCAGTATTTGACTGGTACTTTAGTGTATCGACCCCAAAAGAATGAAAAACAAATCTGACCACGGCGAGATTTGAGCACAGGACATAAAGAGCTGGAATTTCCATGATTTAATAACGGTTTCAAATTTTAGCACGGGGCCGGCAGTTTTTTTTTTTTTTAAAGGGAGGAAGAAATCACTTATCAGTACTTGACTGATAGTTATTTTATCGACCCCGAAAGTATGAAAGGCAAAGTAGACCTCTGCAGAATTTGAACTCAGAACGTAAAACCGGACGAAAAAAAGAAAAGCATTTCGTCCACCGTGCTAACGATTCTGCCACCTTGCTGTCTTCCTATGAACAAATGGTGCCATTGAATTAGAGATGCTAATAATTGTTTTACTTATTTCAGTTATTTGACTGCGGTCAAGGGTTTTAGTCGAACAAATCGACCCCAGGACGTACTTTTTTAAAGCTTAGTATTTATTCTATCGGTCTTCTTTTGCCGAATCGCTACGTTACGGGAACATAAACACCAACACCGGTTGTCAAGCGGTGGTGGGGTGGGGATAAACACAAACACAAAGACACACTCATAGATATATACATATAGATATGAATATACGAAGGGCTTCTTTCAGTTTCCGTCTACCAAATCCACTAACAAGGCTTTCAAGCGAAGCTGTAAACAGCGGAAGAGAACTCGAATGTTAAAACTTAGCACGCATGCACAACAGAGTTCAAGGTCAATCTGTGCCAAACGGCTTTACTCTGCGAGCTTTAGCTTCGTTACTATGGCAACAGTCCGGATACTTATTGATCAGACCTCGTATATGATGACCTAAAAATTAAATTGCATACCTTACAAAAAGAAACTGACTTGATCGAGAAATATTAGTTTCAAATTTTGGCACAAAGCCAGCAATTTCAAGGAAAGGAAAGTCGATTATATTGATTCCAGTGTTCAACTGATAGTGATTTTATAGACCCCGAAAGGATGAAAGACAAAATCGACCTCGGCGAAATTTGAACTCAGAACGTAATGGCAGACGAAACACCTATTTCTTTACTACCCACAAGGGGCTAAACACAGAGAGGACAAACAAGGACAGACAAAGGGATTAAGTCGATTATATCGGCCCCAGTGCTTAACTGGTATTTCTTTAATCGACCCCGAAAGGATAAAAGGTAAAGTCGACCTCGGTGGAATTTGAACTCAGAACGTAGCGGCAGACGAAACACCGCTAAGCATTTCACCCGGCGTGCTAATGATTCTGCCAGCTCGCCGCCTTTTGATAGAAAAATATCAGAAACTTATTTAGATTCAGAATATAAATTCTATAAAATCAAGTACTTTTTTCTTTCTTTTTACATTCTAGGAACACGAAAAAATTTCTCTTTGTTCCCCCGTGATATAAGTCTTTGAATTAATCTGCATATTTATTTGTGGTTAGCATTTTTTTTTCAACGTCATGCGCATTAAATACGTTAAGACAGTCTTATTGTTTTTTCATCTGGATAGTGTCTGTGAATAATTTTAATCTTCCAATTTTAAAGTCGATAAAAGGAAGTATCAATATAATATGCTATGATTGATTTAGTAGTCTAAAACATCTGTTCCTCGGAGCAAAAATCAATAATTTGTATAAAAATGAGAAGCCAGTATTTGGAATACCTTTGGGGGATTTTTCTTTTGAGAAGACACGTGGATATAACGTAAATATCTCCTTCACTCGCCCATGCCCTGGAATTGTGGCGACTTGGGTACCTCTCCTTATCAATGAACTGCTTGTGATTCTGAGCAGATATTTACTTTCAGATAATACAAGATACACATACACTGGTGCCTGTGTGCACGTGTATGCACGTACCTGCATACACAGCTGCACTATTTTATGTGAGGTTGGGAAACATCGGTATCAGTATGTGGTGGGGAGAGAGACAGAGGCAGAGAGAGAGAGAGAGAATACAGCGTAGGTAAGCAATAAATGTAGGCGTAGGAGTGACGGTGTGGTAAGTAGCTTGCTTACCAACCACATGGTTCCGGGTTCAGTACCACTGCGTAGCACCTTGGGCAAGTGTCTTCTACTATAGCCTCGGGCTGACCAAAGCCTTGTTAGGGGATTTGGTAGACGGAAACTGAAAGAATCCTGTCGTGTGTGTGTGTGTGTGTGTGTGTGTGTGTGTGTGTGTGTGTGTGTGTGTGTGTGTGTGTGTGTGTGTGTATGTGTGTGTTTGTCCCCCAACATCGCTTGACAACCGATGCTGGTGTGTTTACGTTCCCGTAACTTAGCGGTTCGGCAAAAGAATAAGAATAAGTCCTGGAGTCGATTCGCTCGACTAAAGGCGGTGCTCCAGCATGGCTGCAGTCAAATGACTGAAACAAGTAAGAGAGTAAAGAGTAAAAGAGTATATATAGCCCACATCGTAATGTCGTAATGGTGCCGTAGTTATTAATGTCGGTTTGCCAACCTAGCATCATATATATAGAAGAATTACGGCTGACACAGTCATGTTTGTATCTTAATAAATATTCTTCCGCTACTGACGTTCAGCAACTTATAAAAGTAAATGTGAAAAATGTTGATGAGTCCTTAAGAGTTGAAGCTCGTAGTTCTATTCTCATTCTCAACAGTGAAAGAAAAAAAAATAAGAGTGGCCTGAGAAACGGGTTTAAATTCACAAAATATGTTTGTTCCTTCTCGAACCATGCCTGGTTCATAAGGGCCGGTTTCCCGGTTTCCTTGGCGTATAGGTTCCCCACCTGGACGGGACGCCGGTCCGTCGCAGGTGAGCTGCAAGATGCAGGAGGAAAGAGTGAGAGAAAATTGTGGCGAAAGAGTCAGTAGAAGTTCGCCATTACTTTCAGCCAGAGCCGCGTGGAGCTTAGGTGTTTTCGCTCATAAACACACACATTGCCTGATCTGAGATTCCAACCTGCGATCCCTCGACCGCGAGTCCGCTACTCTAACCACTAGGCCATGTGCCTCCATGAGGCTAAAATATATTTGGTTGCAATTCAGTATAGATATTTGCCTATATGTCAGTCATCTTGGTTATGACTAAAGTGGAGTGCTGTCCTCAGTAATAACTTATTCATGTTGTTGGTATGCTGCATATTTGGTATGTGGATTTCTCTCCATCCTCTACTTCTTTTATATTTGAATTCGAATTCTTTAAATTCTTCTTGTTAATAAGTGACTGGTTTCAATTGAAGACCAAAGTTAGCAAATTACCGTTGTCGTTAGAACAGTTTCTCAACCATTTTAATATCCGGCCCAGATCCAAAACGTGGATCTTTTTAGGGAACCACACACCCAAAAAAAAATCACAATTGACTTGCGGTCGAGGGATCGCGGGTCGGAATCTCAGATCAGGCAATGTGTGTGTTTATGAGCGAAAACACCTAAGCTCCACGCGGCTCCGGTCGAAAGTAATGGCGAACTTCTGCTGACTCTTTCGCCACAACTTTCTCTCACTCTTTCCTCCTGCATCATGAAGCTCACCTGCGACGGACCGGTGTCCCGTCCAGGTGGGGAACCTATACGCCAAGGAAACCGGGAAAGCGGCCCTTATGAGCCAGGCATGGTTCGAGAAGGAACAAACATATTTTAGCCTCACTGTGAATTTAAACCCGTTTCGCCACAACTTTCTCTCACTCTTTCCTCCTGCATCTTGCAGCTCACCTGCGACGGACCGGTGTCAATTAAAGTCAATTAAAGAAAAAATTATTATATTTATAGAGGGAAGACTTTTGAGAGCCGCCGGAAGGATGCTTGAGAACCATATGAGGCCCTTTGAGCCACGGTTGAGAACCTCTGTGTTAGAGTGTCGGTTAGAAAACTTTAGGATATTCGTTTAACTCACGGCAATCGATGTTCAATTTCCGTTGGGAGTCTTGTTATTTTTATTGAATAATAGAGTAAACCACTGTTCTTCATGTGTGTGTGTGTGTGTACAGGGCCTTAGCACTGCTATAGGCCCCTAGGGAAATCAACACACTGGGCCCTATAATGTTTATTCATTGACAGTTAGCCATAGAATACATGGATCAGAATTGGGTCCTTAGATCAGTGAGATCTTTAGGCAACTACCCTAATAATATATGTGCGTTTATGTGTGTGAGTGCATGCATACATATATATATAAACACACATATACACAGACAGACAGACAGACAGACAGACAGACAGACAGATAGATAGATAGATAGATAGATAGATAGATAGATAGATAGATAGATAGATAGATAGATGGATGCATTGCATATATATTTGTGTGTGTGTGTGTGTGTACACATATATAAATCAATCTTTCACTCATTTTAGCCATTGGACTGGGCAACGAAGCGACACCGCTTTCAAGAGCTTTATTCAATCATAATGAAACTAGTGTGTAATTTTTTTATTGATCTGTATTTATTGAATGGCAAAATTTTATTCTCTCTCTCTCTCTCTCTCTCTCTCTCTCTCCCTCTCTCTCTCTCTCTCTCTCCCTCTCTCTCTCTCCCTCTCTCTCTCTCCCTCTCTCTCTCTCTCTCCCTCTCTCTCTCTCTCTCGGCTCGACGCTACGGTGGAAGACATATGGCTGATATAGCGCACAATGAGATCGAATCTGTCAGCTTTCCCTCTTCTTCACTCGTTTCCCGTTTAAGTATTGACTCTCTTTCTCTTCCCTGCTTCTCTCTCTCCCCACCTCTCTCTCTCTCTCTCTCAATCGTTACTGCACCGGACAAAACGCTTAGTAACATTTCTCCCAATATTCTGTTGCGAAATCAAATGCTGCCACAGTCGACTTTGCCGTCCTTCCAGGGTCCTTGAAACAAGAACCAGTTGAGCACTGGGGATGATGGAATCGTCTTACTGAAATTGGTGGCCTTATGCCAGAATTGGAAATGAATTATTAATTCTCTCTCTCTCTCTCTCTCTCTCTCTCTTACTCTCTCTCTCTCTCTCTCTCTCTCTCTCTCTCTTACTCTCTCTCTCTCCCTCTCTCTCTCTTACTCTCTCTCTGAAACACACACTCTCTCTCTCCCTCTCTTTCCATTTCTCACCCCATTTACTCTCTCTTCGTTTCTTTATCTTCCTCATAATGTATCAGGTCATCCCATAAGTTCTGTCCGATTTTACCTTTTTTAAAATTGAATGAAATTTAATAGAATTTTTAAATGTCTAATGGAATAAAAAATTATTTTTATGCATTTGTGTACATTTAAACAAATTAAATATTATTTTACAGAATAATAGAATTATAATTTCTTTGATTAAAACCCTTTCTAACATGGAAGTATCCAAAGAGCGTTTGAGACACATAATGCTTTATGAGTACAAAAAAGGAAACTCTGCAGCCGAAACGACTCGAAACATACACTCAGTTTATGGGAAAGAATGCTTGAATGAAAGAACTTGCAGAAGATAGTTTGCAAAATTCAGAAGTGGAGATTTCAGCCTTGAAGCTGGAGATCGAACAGGACGTCCAGTTGAGTTTGATGATAAGCTCCTTGAGGTATTACTTGAAGAATTGGCAATAAAGTTTAGTTCAAACCATACAACTGTTCATCGTCATCTTCACCAACTTGGAAAGGTTCCTAAACTTGGAATATGGGTGCCTCATGAATTGTTCGAAAGCAACTGCAAATCCCAAGTTGACATCTGCTCTTCTCTGCATTCTCGCGAACTCATTTCACCCTTTTTGGATAGACTTGTGACTGGTGACGAAAAACGGATCTTCTATCGAAATGTTAAACGTCGTAAACAGTGTCTCAGTAAAAAGGAAAAAGCTCAACCGCAACCGAGAAGGGGACTTCATGGAAAAAAGGTTCTTTTCTCTATCTGGTGAGATTGCAAAGGAGTAATTCACTTTGAATTGTTACCACTTAATGCAACAATCAATGCTCAAGTTAACTGTCAGTAATTAGATCGTTTGAACCAAGCTTTGTAGAAAAAAGCCCCGCTTTAGTGAATCGAAAAGGAGTGATGTTTCATCAGGACAATGCGCGACCACACACTGCAAAGATCACATCACAGAAGATCGAAGAGTTTGGTTGGGGAAAAATTCCTCATCCACCTTATTGTCCCAACTTTGCTCCTTCAGACTACAATTTGTTTCGTAGGTTACAGAATCATTTTGGGGACATAACTTTCGCAAGCCAGGTGGAGGTCGAAATTGACATTTCAGAGTTCTTCGCTTTGAAACCAAAAGAGTTTTATATTGATGGGATTAAAAGGCTTGTAAATAGATGGAAGGAAGTCATAGATAATCAGGGAAAGTGCATTGATGATGAAATTTCAATTAAATATAACATTTGATTGCTTGTTTTCTTTATTCAAAATTCGGACAGAACTTATGGGATGACCTGATATTTTATTTTCCCTCTCACCCTTCCTTTCTCTCTCTCTCTCCTCTCTCTCTCTCTCTCTCTCTCTTCTCTCTCTCTCTCTCTCTCTAATTCCGTCATTTTTTAAATATTATATCATTAAATTACCTCTCTTTCTCTCTCTTCTTCCAGATCACCTTGATGCTGACCTCCTGAAAGTGGAGAAAGGTGGACTACTGTTAGCCGGCTTATTGGTGTTAATCACATTCCTGATGCTGTTGCTAGGAGCACTCTTGCTAGCAACCTGTCGGACGACGGTTGTGGACTCCACTCCGAACTACGTCCTATTGCAGCCGACATCCGACCAAGACAACTACAAAATGGACATTGAATGAAAGAAAAAGAAAAAAACTAAACAACCCTTTTAAATACATACATTATATATATATATATATATATATATTATATATATATATATATATATATATATGTATGTATGTATGTATGTATGTATATATGTAATCGTGATCCAGAGTAATCTCCGAAAAGGGTGATCCAAGAAAAACGGGATCTAAATTCTGCGACGGCGTAGTGGAAAGCCTAATGTATTTAAAATAAAAAAGAGAGAGAGAGAGAAGACAGAAGGGGTACGACTATTAAAAAAAAAGGCCCTGTGAAAGACAATTGTTCGGCTTTAACATCTTTTGATATTTGAGGTTGTTTTCGTTATTCTGGTTTGATAAAATAATTAGTTTTGTGTAACACACGATCGGATAATCTAACTGCAATTCTTAAACATTGAATAAATCATGATACAGCACTAAATGTATGTTATTTTTCGAGCGGAGTCAGACAATTGTTGTTGAAAATTAATTTGGGAAACCTTAGTGTGTATGTGTGTGTGTTTGTGGTTGTTGTTATCATTGTTGTTGTTGTTGTTGTTGTTGCTGTTGTTGTTGATGCTGTTGAGCGAACAGTCTTCGTCCCAGAGCTCGCAAGATGGGAGAAGTCTGAGGCGTGGTCATTTGCTATTCGTAAGACCCGCATAAGAGAAAGCAGGTCAGCCCCCGACACCGAGAGCATCGACGGATGGATGAATGCGCATCCAGGCTCAGCGGTTGCGCAGGAAGTTGCAGACAAGAAACAGGAAGAAAGAGTGAGAGAAAGTTGGAGCGAAAGAGTACAGCAGGGGTCGCCACCACCCCCACCCCCTGCCGGAGCCTCGTGGAGCTTTAGGTGTTTTTGCTCAATAAACACACACAACGCCTGGTCTTGGAATCGAAACCGCGATCCTCCGACCCCGAGTCCGCTGCCCTAACCATTGGGCCATTGCGCCTTCACTGCTGTTGTTGTTGCTGAGCACCCTCTCCTCCACACAGCTGTAAGCATCTTGTTTTCTTCATTTTCAGATACAATGCTGTGGACTACATAATCTAATATGGCCGTTTCACTCTCTCGTGTACTTTTACATGAATGCTGGAGAGGTACATAAATCCAGTCATCTAAAGTCTAGGGTCAAGTCCCAGCTGTCGGTGATGTTTTGCATGTCATGTCATACGTAGACGTTAGATCACTGAACGTCTGCACGTAGTACCGAAACAACCTCAGCCTGGCTTGCATCAACATGCTTTCTCAGTCAAGTAACTCTCTATTCTTAAACCCCATTAAAAAAACTCTACGGGGTAGAGTTAACCCTTTTGCTACCATACCTCTATAGAAATACACTGCCTTTATTTTCAGTTAATGGTGAAAAAATAACGAAGTATTTAGTAAACTAATTGTCATCCTACAGCTGGTATTTCTAACATGATTTACTATGAAATTTTGATGGAAGCTTTATGTTTAGATACTTTTAAAACAGAACGTTGTTATCATAGAACCAAAGGCGGTTTTCTGCGAGTTGATGTCAAAAGTGTTAAAAAAAAGACGGCCAACTTGCATTATATAGCAATAAGGCAAAGTTGAATGCTGCTCTCGCAAACACTTGGGTCTGTATCACGCCAGATCAAGTGTTACAGTTTACCTCTATACCACGACGTATTCAAACACCTTTCTTTCTTTATTCGCCCTTTTCAAGCCTAGCCAGGCTCATGGGCCCGGTTTCCCGGTTTCTGTGGCGTATGTGTTCCCCCCAGCTGGACGGGATGCCAGTTCATCGCAGCGTTACTCAAGAAACAGGAAGAAAGGGTGAGAGAAAGTTGGGACGAAAGAGTACAACAGGGGTCGCCGCCAACCTCTACCGGAGCCTCGTGGAGCTTTAGGTGATTTCGCTCAATAAACACACACAACGCCCGGTCTGGGAATCGAAACCGCGATCCTCCGACCGCGAGTCTGCTGCCCTAACCACTGGGCCATTGAGCCTCCACATTCAAACACCTACTGAGAACCAAATAATTCTAACTAAATACTTACATTCTGTACCTAGTTTCAATTTTTGATCAGTTTGTTCTAGTGTAATATATTTTGCATATACAATTATTACATTCTGATACGTTGAGAGATTGTATTTTCAATGGTCCCGGCGTGCAAACGATAAATGTTAGACGATATAAACAAAATACTGGGAAAAGATTAATATAAATTTAGTGAGCCTCAAACAAATGAAATTGTGATATTCTGATTTCACTGACAACAAATAACTTCTTTTTTTTTTTTTTTTTTTTTTTGCATTTTAGACGTTCAAATATTCATTCTAATATTTGCAGATATTGAATTTTTTTTTTAATAATTTCTGAGTAGAAACCATAAACGTTAGTTTGTATCAACAAAGGACTGAGAACAGATCAATTTATGTTTAGTGAACCGAATACAATTGAACTTTTTACTTTGGCTTCACTCACAGCAAATATCCAATTTTTAGCATATTAGAATCTTTTGAGTCGTACAAGTGTATGTGAGTGTGCGCGTATGTATGCGAGGTCTGATCAATTAGTATCCGGATTGTGGCCATAGTAACGAAGCTAAGTAACGCAGAGTGAAGCCGCGGGGAAAAAATTGGCCTTGAACTCTGCTGTGCATGCGCACTAAGTTTTGACGTTCTAGCTCACCTCCGCTATTTACGGCAGTGCTTGGAAGAAACGTGTGTAGCGTGTGATCGTCGCATTGACCATGACAGAGAAAGTTGTCATGGCGATATCTGCTCAGAGTCCAACGCAAAGTTGCAGAAAGCGTATGGAGAGGAGTGTATGAGCCGCACACAAGTGTACGAGTGGTTCAGACGTTTCCAAAATGGCCGAAAAATATCGATATCAACCAACGTTTTGGTAGACCCACACCCAGCAGAACTGAGAAAAACATCGCAGATGTGTGTGCAGCTGAGAGGGGAAATCGTCGAATCACCATCCGTGAGTTATCCGAGGATGTGCAGATTAGATGCGGTTCAGTTCAGTCCGTTATCACTGAAGATTTCGATATGAGATGTGTATCCGCCAAGTTTGTGCCAAAAACTGCATTCAGCGGACCAAAAGGACAGACAAACGGATTAAGTCGATTATATCGACCCCAGTGTGTGACTGGTACTTAATTTATCGACCCCGAAAGGATAAAAGGCAAAGTCAACCTCGGCGGAATTTGAACTCAGAACATAACGGCAGACGAAATACCGCTAAGCATTTCGCCCGGCGTGCTAACGTTTCTGCCAGCTCGCCATCATTTTCTAGGATATTATGTGGGCTACATCATTCAATGTGTCACACACATATCCTTTCCAGTATGACAGAATGGCAGTATTAGGTGCAGGCATGGCTATGTGATTAACAAACTCACTATGCAACTGCATCGTTCCGGGTTCAGTCCTACTGTGTGATACCTTGATCAAGTGTCTTCAGCTATCACCCAGAGCCGTCCAACGGCATGTGAGCGAATTTGATAGATTGGAAACTGTATTAAAGTCTGGTATATGTGTGCAGATGAGCGTTATAGCTTGCTCGAAACATAGTAGTACAAAAGCAGAATAATAAATGAAAAGGGAAATGAAGGAAGTCGAAAAGCCTTTATATATATATATTCAGGCGCAAAGGTCCATCTTCAGAAAGGTATTGTTAAAGACGTATATACATAGATCCTGTCATCCAAATCACAAGATGTAGACACATTTCCTTAACTGTATCCTTCTGAAGATAGGCTTTTGTGCCTGAAATATATAATGGTTTTTCCACTTTCCTTATTTCCCTTCTCGTTTATCACCTCACACACACACACACAATCCTTTCTCATTTTGGTACAAAATGAGGGGTAGGTAGGTCGATTACACCGACTTCAGTAGCCAACTGGTACGGTACTTATTTTATCAACGCCCCAAAAGGATGAAAGATAATGGTGAGCTCGGAGGAATTTCAACAGAGCGTCAAGACGGACGAAATACCGCTAAGCATTTTTTGCCTGGCATGCTCACGATTCTGCCAGTTCGTCACCATGTGTTCAAGAATGCCTTGCCGTATTTGAGGGTATTATGAAAACATTGTCATGGTAAAAAGGAGAAACAGTTCTGATGTGACGTACACGACAGCGATTAGCACATTCACGTTCGAATCTACCAGAATGTATCAAGAATAAATATGCATGTCATCGTTTCAGACCTCGCTGTTCACAGTGCTTATAACGATTTATTATCCGCTGACAGATATCAGGACGGATCAGTGAACAGTTTGTTTACTAAAATCAAAAACAAAGCCAGCAGTTTGGTTTAAGCTCAAAGGTCCGGATGCTTTCCGACTGATGAAACATATCTATCCTAGATGTGCTCTGGAGTCCTTTGACATACACAACAACGATTAACATATTTGCATTAGAATCTTCCAGAACATAATATAGTGTGTTTTTGCCTAAGTTCTCCACCACTACTTGACAGTGTTGGTTTGTTTATGTCCTCATTACTTAACATTTTCAGTAAAACAGGGGGTCGGGGAACCGGGGTAAACTACCCCAAGTAAGGTAAAATGATAAATACTCGAGGAGTAATGAATCTTTTGACTATTGACATATTAGTAATAAAATTATATTAAAAAAAAAACCGTGTTCCTTTTTATGACAGAAATTTTCTTCTGGCACGAAGAGGCAGTCAAAACGTTGCTGCCTTTTCCAACAATCTACCTTTCTTTGCAAACGAGGATTTTTCACTCTAATGAACATAAAAAAAAAGGCAGAGTAATCGACTGGACCCTGAAGACTGTATCCAAATTGCTCTGGCATCAAAATGCCTCAATTTTGATGTAATTATAACAAAAATGAAACAATATTTCTCCAAAACCTGAAGTGAAAACGTTTCTAGAAAAATCCTTTTGCTCCATAAGGAGGATATTAATTTATTTTATCCCATGT
>NW_021825406.1:0-10000 GCF_006345805.1 Octopus sinensis | reverse complement strand
ATACATATATATAATGTATATACAAATATTATATTATATATTATATTTATATATATATATATATATATATATATATTATATTATGTTGTCCACGATGACTAGAAAACAATTCATTGGCTGAAAAGAAAACAGGAAACCTACTAAACAGCACGAGACGGCTAAACTTAGCAAAGACTTTGAAGTTTATAGTATGAAATTGGCGCAGTCTCCGAATACAGATTTTGTGACCAAAATGATGAAGCGAAAGACCATCTAACTTTAGGTTTTATAGTACTGCCATTATGCATCGTGTTGAAATTTATACCAAGACGCATATTGTACCGACGTTCTAACATTTTTGACAGATAACCACCCTTAAAAGGTAATGGCTTCTGATTTCGGGTCGGCAGTGTTTAGCGAACGAGGTTACTCAATACTATTGAACCCAGTTAATGATTATTAACTTAAATTATCGATCTCAGAAGAATAACTTACAAAATTTAGCGTCCGCAGAATTCACAACACAGAGTATAAAATCAGAAATGCGAAGCAGTTCGTCCGATGCTCAATCGATTCCATGAAAAGAGAAAAAAACATCGATTCGGAAATTTTAGTTTTGCTTTAGCAAAAAACCCCCACAGAAAAATTAAATAAAAGTAGCCCCGTTGTAAGTTTGTCCAATATTTTTGAAAAGTTGAGCACATTTCCTCGTTCAATACTTATTGAACCAATTATTTTAAGAACTGCTTGGGAAACATCCAGAATCTTTCCTTTTCCTTGAAAAATGTTGACGGGGGAAAAAATCACAAAAAGAAATATCAATAGATGCTGTTTTGGATTTTCTACTTTTACTTCATATTGAATTCTTCGCTACTCTATATCATTTTCAACTATAAGCAGAAGGCCTGCAATTTGTGCATTACATTTATTTCTTCTTGTTCTTCTTATCTTATTCTTCTTTTTATTTTCCTTTCTTCAACGTCTTCTTCTTATTCTCCTTCTCTTCTTCTTTTCTTTTATTCTCTTCTTCTTCTCTTCTCATTTCTTCTTCTTTCTTCTTCTTCTTTTCTCCTTCTCCTTCTTCTTCTTCTTTCTCCTTCTTCTTCTTCTTCTTCTTCTTCTTCTCTTCTCTTCTTCTTCTACTTCTTCTTCTTTCTCCTTCTCCTTCTTCTTCTATTCTTCTCCTTCTTCTCCTTCTTCTCCTTCTTCTTCTACTTTTTCTTCTTCTTCTTCTTCTTCTTCTTCCTCTTCTTCTTCTTCTTCTTCTTCTTCTTCTTCTTCTTCTTCTTCTTCTTCTTCTTCTACTCGTTCTTCTTGTATATCCTTTTCGTTTACTTCACAATCTTGTTTCCTTTTGTTCTTAGTCTTACTTTGGTAATTTATCTTTTTTTTTCTTCGTCTTCTTTGTTTTCTTCTCCTTCTTCGCTTTCTATTAAGTATCACTGATACTTAATTTATCGATCACTAAAGGATGAATGGCAATGTCGACCTCAGGGGAATTTGAACACTTCGCCAATAGATATGATTATATCTTCAGTTAGTCATTATTGTATGTTCACCTGTTCCCATTTAACACGGTTCTTAAACTTTTAACCACACATTATCTCAATGGTATCAAATGGTTGTGGAAGAGGTTGTCAGTGTCGAAAGGTTGACGTGTTGTTTCTATCACTGAACATCAAACAGTAATGAGGTTGATGTCCTGTAGCAGCACTTTAATTAATTTTTATTAGAAGATGTGAAGATCGACTTCACTTAGGGGCACAAGGACATCTCAAAATATTTTCTTTATGATGAGCTGCGCAACATTTCTTTTCATTCCCAACATGTATCAGGCACCAATATGAACTGACTTAATTCTCTCTACATCAGCTCGATTGATAACTCTTTCTAGGATTATGAACGTCAGTAATTACAGACCTAAACTTGATTTTGTATATCTCAACACGCGCTGAAACGTTCGCGCTATTTCTTATTTCTTTATTGCCCACGAGGAGCTAAACATAGAAGGGTCAAACACGACAGACAACGGGATTAAGTCGATTACATCGACCCAAGTGAGGGAGGCGGCAAACTGGCAGAATCGTTAGCACTCTGGGCGAAATAATTAGCGGTATTTAGTCTGCCGCTACGTTCTGAGTTCAAATTCCGCCGAGGTCGACTTTGCCTTTCATCCTTTCGGGGTCGATTAAATAAGTACCAGTTACGCACTGGGGTCGATATTATCGACTTAATCCGTTTGTCTATCCTTGTTTGTCCTCTCTGTGTTTAGCCCCTTGTGGGTAGTAAAGAAATAGGTACTTAATTTATCGACCCGGAAAGGGTGAAAGGCAAAGTCGACCTCGGCAGAATTTGAACTCAGATGAAATACCTATTTCTTTACTACCCACAAGGGGCTAAACACAGAACGGACAGACAAGGACAGACAGACGATTAATTCGATTATATCGACCCCACTGCGTAACTGGTACTTATTTTATCGACCCCGAAAGGATGAAAGGCAAAGTTGACCTCGGCGGAATTTGAACTCAGAACATAACGGCAGATTAAATAGAGCTAAGCATTTCACCCGGCGTGCTAACGTTTCTGCCAGCTCGACGCTATTTCTGACAAGGACTCCTGTGGCAGCAATAAAAAAATACAACACAAATGAACACAAAAAAATCTGCAAAAAAATAATAAATAACAACCATATATTTCCACATATTGATATAATCAAACGGAAACATTGTCAATTTTTATCAAGCAGCATGTTTTTTTCCGTTCAAAACAAGCAAATATTTTTAATCAGTCATGCAGAAAACGATTCAAAAGGTGACGTCTGCTTACAGAATTTAACCATGATGGATGTATTAAAAGACTTCTGAAGGAAAATGTGAAGCATACGTTAGGGTGCTTCTTGATAGCTATTAGGTGATGATGGAGATTGAGGAGAATATCAGCCTGATGAGCAGTTGGTCATTGACCTGTTTGCGTTGGATTTCGGAGATGATTCTTGCGCGGTATCAGCCTGATGAGCAGTTGGTCATTGACCTGTTTGCGTTGGATTTCGGAGTTGATTCTTGCGAGATGACAGGCTCTTCCATTAGTAGTGGGACAGTTATAATGATGGAAACAGAAAGAACGCAATAAGTATAAATTACGTCGAATCCTTCTTTAGGTATCTTAGCCCGAGGATTTATGTACCACGCTATAGTCGCAGGCAGTGTCAGAGTGAATTTTTAAGGCTTATAAACCTCCATTGATGCCTTAGGTCTGCTCCACGATGAATGCATAATACAATTCTATATTTCTGAAATGTGAAACTTTTATATTATATACTAATTGGAAGGCGCATGACTCAGTGGTTGCAGGGTTGAACTCACTATCATGAGGTAGTGAATTTGATTCCTGGACCGGGCTGTGTATTGTGTTCTTGAGCAAGACATTTTATTTCACTTTGCTCAAGTTACTCAGCTGGACAATTGAATCTCGACGTCAATTATGCCAACCTGATTGGTGGAAGCACTCCGTCGGTTACGGCGACGAGGGTTCCGGTTGATCCGATCAACGGAACAGCCTGCTCGTGAAATTAACGTGTAAGTGGCTGAGCACTCCACAGACACGTGTACCCTTAACGTAGTTCTCGGGGATATTCAGCGTGACACAGAGAGTGACAAGGCCGGCCCTTTGAAATACAGGTACAACAGAAACAGGAAGTAAGAGTGAGAGAAAGTTGTGGTGAAAGAGTACAGCAGGGATCACCACCATCCCTGCCGGAGCCTCATGGAGCTTTAGGTGTTTTCGCTCAATAAACACTCACAACGCCCGGTCTGGGAATCGAAACCGCGATCCTACGACCGTGAGTCCGCTGCCCTAACCACTGGGCCATTGCGCCTTCACCAACCTGATTGGATAACATCGGTGATGGGGAGAACGGAGGCTGGAATGCATGGGTGACTGCTGGTCTTCAATAAATAACCTTGCCAGGACTTGTGTTTCGGAGGGTAAAATTCTAGCTGTAATCCCATAATCGATCAAGACCAAAGGGGATCCTTACTTGTTGGAAGAGGTTATCAGTGTCGAAAGGTCGACGTGTTGTTTCTATCGCTAAACATCAACTGATAATGAGGTTGATGTCCCATAGCAGTACTTTAATTAATTTTTGTTAGATTTGAAGATTGCCTTCACTTAGGCGTACAAGAATATCTCAAAAGCTTTAGTTTATGATGAGTTGGAAAATTTTTTTTTCATTCCCAACATGAATCAGGCACCAGTATGAACTGAATTAATTCTCTCTACATTAGGTCGGTTGTCAACTGCTTCCAGGATTGTAAACGTCAGTAATTATAGACCTAGAATTTATTTCGTATATCTCATCACGCGCTGAAATATTCGCGTTATTTCTAACGAGGATTCCTGTGGTAGCAATAAAGCCGTAGCCAACAATAAAGAAAAAAAAACAATGATCACGCAGAAATCTTATTGTTGTTTCCAATGTGTTTCCGGCTGTCAGAGGTTCCAGCCTCCTTCATGTGTCCTTTCATTCTCTTTCAATGTCCTAGCGTACACAGCCGAAAATTAGCGAAAACAAAAGTCAGGATGAGGACACCATTCCGATTAGTACATAACTGAAAAATTCCTCATCTGAGAAATATAGAAGATTGTTATTCGATCGGTACGGAACCGACATAAGACATCATTTGAGGATTATAAGCTTTAAAACTTCACTCTGGACCTGGCTACGAACATAGTGTATTGGATAAAGCTGCTGGGTAATTCAGTACAGTTACCTAGAATTTCATGCAAGATACTACGGTGAATCACAAGACACCCGAGGAAGCCTGGAGTGCACACAGTCGAAACGCAATGAAAGGAGCAATCTAGTTGAGGGCATCACTCCGACTAAATACATAATGGAAATAGTTTTTTTTTTTTCGTTCAAGAAAGGGGAAGATGAACTTATTGCATAGGTAAAAAAAATGGTGTTCAACACATTTTCGTATAAATCCTTAAAATCCTTAAAAAATTTTTAGCCCGAAGGCCGCGGCCATGCTGGGGCACCACCGCTGGAAGAAATAAAGAAAACAAAAAGTACTGCGTATAAAAATTCCTTCAAGGTGGTGCCCCAGCATCGCCGCAGTCTAACAACTGAAATAAGTAAATATTAAAGGAAATATAAATTTTGATTTATTCAAACGTATAAAATCTTTGAAATTAAATATGAAATCATATTCTTACACATAAAATGCGGTCGGATATGTAATTGTTAATTATCTCAAGATCCGACTCGGATACTCAGATTCGTCTGGCTGTAACTAATACAATTTCTTCGGGAAACCTCATCAATTATTATGCATAAAAAATTATAAATATTCCTATACATACTACTTTTAGACATTTCTTGTTTGCTAATACATATACACGTTACAAGCATTTTATACTCTGTAGTTAAAAACTATATATGTTTGTGCAGGTGTACTCTTGTCTTTCTCTACATAGTCACCCACACACATATATTGACATACGTCCATATAACTATGGTTGATAGAGAAATTGTCAAGAAAATTTTAGGGAAACAAATGGAAATCGACCCAACGCTATTCTACTTGGCGTCCGATAATGCTTACACTTGCTCTTTTCGCTTTTTAGATTCGTGGAGAGTAAAGAGAATTTTAAACAATGAATAAATGCTATATGCACGTTAGTATTTAAGTAAAACTCTTAGGTATTAGAAGCAAAAATGTAGAGAATAACTACCGCTAATGCAAGTGTCATTCATTCACTCTATTTTGTATTTTCATTGCATTCGACACGATATCTATATTATTTGCTATCATCAGCTAAAATACACCACAGTCAGGCAAAAACGCCACAGTACTATCTAACTTAATACAATTCCTGACAGCAAAAAGACTGAATTGGTAATAATAAGAAGTTAATATAATTAAGGTCGCGTATTTTGACAAGATATCTATATATCTGAACACATGTTTTTTTGGTGTGTGTGTTTTTTTGTTATTTTTTTTTAAGGGAATATGTTGACAAGAACTTGCTTTTGAATAAAGTACTTCAAAAATATTTGCATCACGGAAACACTAAAAAATAGGTGCGTTTGTTTGGAGTATTTGACTCGGTAATACACCAACGTATAGATACCGAAAGCTATACATATGTTCCTAAATATACAAGCATATATATATATATATGAGTATACATACATGTATACACACACACACGCATATATATATATATATATATATATATATACATACATAGAAAACAAGGATATATATATATACATATATATACATATATGTATGTATGTGTATATATATACATATGTATATGTATATATTATATATTTATATATATATGTATAGATATACACACACACACACATATATATATATATATATATATATATATTATATATATATATATATATTGAATGTAATTTATGTACAAGAGACAAGCAATTTGTTGCTTAAGTTGATTACGTAGTTAAATTCGTTACAGTAACGTCTTATTAACAGGTGTATGTTGAGTGAGTTTACACAAGAAATCTAACAATAGATCAATAATAATTAGTTTAAGGTAAAAAAAAAAAACTACAGGTAATATATAGCAGAAATGAAAGATTAAAACATAAGCAAAACAATAAATACAAAAAAAAAAAACAGATACATAGAGAGACGGTTAACAATCATTGCATACCAAAACCAATTAGAGCTTGAAAAATAAAAATATGTCTGCAAGCGACTGGTGGTTTTTAAACATGTTTGTTTGCAGTTTGTAAGAAAACCTTTGTTCCTACATAAATAATGTGAGTAAAAAAAATTCGAATAAAATAATGTTATAAAATTTTCAACAAATTGTTATGATGTTTTGTGGTTCTCGGTCTTGCGTATTATTGCCTCCAGCGTCAGACTACTCTCTGTTTCGTTGTTTGGAAACTCGTTATTGACTAGGAAATTCCAACGGACTTAAACAGTGAACATCATTTTTTTTTGTCTAACTGCTGAATATTGGAAGTTTCAAAGATTCTATAACATTCGAATATAAAACAGAAGTTCCGGTTATACAACTTAGTAATAGCAGTAACCCGGTAGATAATGTCAGAAGCGGAAAGGCGCAGTGTGCATTGATATCTTGATTCTCCTTGCAAAGTATGCTATACATATGTGAGTAGAGTTTGTGCATTAAATTCTACGTCTATTGTTTACTACATATGAATCAATGGACAAACGTCCTGTTAGCACAACTGTTTAGGCAAATATGCAATTGCACACTTTGAAAAGGACAAGGCTTATATTATATATATATATATATATATATATATATATATATATATATATATATATATATATATATATATATATATATATATATATATATATATATTCTTTTACTTGTACTTAACTGGTGCTTGTTTAATCGACCCCGAAAGGATGAAAGGCAAAGTCGACCTCAGCGGAATTTGAACTCAGAATGTAGCGGCAGACGAAATACCACTAAGCATTTCGCCCGGCGTGCTAACGTTTCTGCCATCTCGCCGCCTCATTTCAACTATATTATACGCTCACGTGGTAAGCCCAGTTTTATTTTGCTTGAACCTTTTCTTTGGAGTTTCACATCTCAACTACTGCCTGAAATTTATTCACCTCTCCTCATCTACATACCAGCACTCTACCCGAATTACCACTGGATATGCTTACAGATTTTACTGGACTTTTCCGATGATGAAAAATCGCTCCCAATATCCAGGTTGTTCAAAACGTCTATCTGCGGTGATTTTTTTTCATCCTGCGCATCACCATGATGCTACTTCTACTCTTTTTCGGTAAATGGATTATTTCGAATGCACTTTAGCCACCATGACCACCTCCTTTAACACCGCCAGACATGTTTCTGGGGAGCAAGTGAAGTATCAGTGTACAAGAATCGCCCGAAAACGATTAATACCTACTGCAGAGAGACCTTTCAAACACCCTGTACTACCACGTTTGAACTTTTTGAACTTTCTGTTTTTTTTTGTCTTATTTCTTACACCATACGTTGTTAATTTGCTTTTTTCTCTCCTTTTCTTTTTTCGTCTTCTCGTCTTCTTTCCTTCTCCTTTCCTTTCTTTTCTTCCTTTTCTTCTTCACGACTTTTGAATCTTTTGAACTTTTGTACTCCGTACGTCATTACTTTGTTTTTCTTTGTCGTTTTCTTCTTTTTTTCTCTTTTTCTTCCCTTTTTCTATCTTCCTTTTTCTATCTTCTTACACTATCATGCCCGATTACAAATCTATCCTCCTCCACCTTCCCCACCGCCTAAAGAAACACTTTTCACGCTTCCTTCCCGCTGTTTTCACTCTTCTAATGATCTTTCCCTACTGATATTTAAAAAACTCAGCACTTTAGTCACGTTTCCTTTTTCAGTCGCTGCCACACCACCTCCTCATCGCCAAAGATTTTCGCCTCTATTTTCACCCCACATTCCACTCTGCTTCTCCCATCCTACCAATACTCCGTACTATTTCTTACCGCCTTCTGCGTGCCACCATTAGTTCTAATCTCTTGAAAATACACACCCTCAACAACATTCTCCCTCTCGTTTTTTCCACCCTTTTCATCTTCCTTTGCACATTCCACTCTACTCTTCATAATCCATTTAAATATTTTCCATGAAATCCTCGCTCGCACTAAACAAAAACCCTATTCACTCCTCCATTCTGTCACACCTGATTCCACTACTACTTCTTTGGATGGGAAAGCCAATTTGTTAGCCCAACTCCATCCTCTCCCTCTAATAGTCCCAATATATAAAACACCTCGTTTTACAGAGCAACCTCTCTGTTTGTCCATTGATTCATATGTAGTAAAAAGATTGTATTTTTGCTATACTGAACATTATTGATTTAATATAATGCTTATATTTATCTATCTATTTTTCTCTCTCATTCTAGATCATTTCGCTTATTCATTCTCTCAGTATAGACATGATTTCCAACTGCCTAACCAGTCTTTTAATAATGAATTATTTAATTATTTACCTAAGGATATACCTGAGGAAGAAGCGACTCAAAGGTATTTAATGTACCCGCCTATTCTACTGAACATAATGAACTATAATGAACCGCAATGAATATCATTAAAGGCAAGATTTCCTTCCACTGTCTATGATACATTCCTTCATACATTTCTCAGTATATAAAGTCTTCAAACAGTACGACGATTCAATGGTCAGGGTATTCTAGAAACAGCTGGCCGAGTCTCCCAATTTATCAGTTTTGTCATGTTTTTCTCTAAATTTTAGATACCAAATCCAGCATCGCCTAATTGTTTGTCTTCCTCATTATTATAACCCTATTATATATATATATATATATATATATATATATATACATACATAACATTACATACATACGTTACATACTACATATATATATTATATATATTAATATATATATATAGGATATATATATGTATGTAGTGTTTTTGTGTTTGTGTGTTTGTGGGTTTGTGTCTGTGTGTGCACACACCACATACACACGCATTTACATATAATAATATGGGTGGCTTATTCTCAATTTTACAACCAAAAGGCAGAAATATATATGTCACTAAATTGGCTTAGGGCAGTAGTCAGTACCAGTATTTCTAGAAATAGCAGCTATAGAATTAGGTCTATATCAAAACAATATCTTCAGAATTCCCCATGAATGTGATATTTACATTCTTGATAAACTTAGGGAAAAACTCATTGCTGCCAACCTCCACATACGCCTGAAAGACACTGTCACTACTAATATGTGAGAAGCGAACCTAAGTTCATCTCGTTTCTCCTGTCTTAACGTCTTGATTTACAACGTGTATAGGCTGTGTGCCTTGAGTCAGAACAATACTTGGGGACACTAGGTTTGTTTTAAAATTTGCCTATGTAAATATCTTATAATATATGTAGCGTATGAAATTATAATTAGCTCATAACTTTATACCTATACTATGTACATTAAATTCTCTCACTCACTCTCACTCTGTCCCTCTCTCTCTCA
>NW_021825405.1:5000-15835 GCF_006345805.1 Octopus sinensis | reverse complement strand
GTATATGTACTTCAATATACTACATATTATATAGTGTTCCTAGATACATGTGTATACATATATATGTGTGTGTGTTTGTGTACACATGGCTGTATATAGTCTTGTGTACGAATATGAATATATTTGTGTCTATGTATATACATATGCTTTAGTGTACACACGTGTATATACATATGGAGTTAGAAGTCTATATGCATGTGTATTTGTATATGCATATATATGTTCATTTATTTATACATAATGATATATATGTTATCATCTTCATTGTTTAACATTGGCTTTCCATGCTAGCATGGGTTGGACGGTTGACATGGAACTGGCCTGCTGGGTGCTCTCCAAACACCAGTTGTCTGTTGTGACATTGTTTCTACAGCTGGATGCCCCTCTTAATTCCAGCACTTAGCAGAGTGCTGCATGCTTTTAGCATGACACCAGCATGGATGCATTCACACAGCACTGGTATGGATGCATTTATGCAGCACTGGCACAAGTGCTTTTTATTTGGCACCAGCACTTGAATGGACAGACATATATATATATATATATAATATATATATATATATATATATATATATATATATATATTATATGTGTGTGTGTGTGTGTATATATATCAATCAGTTGTGACTCCATCACTTGGACTGTTCGGGCTTAGCTCAGGTATAAATTTAGTAAAGTGAATGTGCATTTTATTTCTTTATTGCCCACAAGGGGCTAAACACAGAGGGGACAAACAAAGACAGACAAACGGATTAAGTCGATTACATCAACCTCAGTACGTAACTGGTACTTCATTTATCCACCCCGAAAGGATGAAAGGCAAAGTCGACCTCGGCAGAATTTGAACCCAGAACGTAACGGCAGACGAAATATGGCTACGCATTTCGCCTGGCGTACTAATGTTTCTGCCAGTTCGCCGCCCTAAAGTGAATGTGTATTTGCAAGCTGATTTACTTTCGGCCAACACTGTCTTCAAGGATGTAATTGCAGCCAATAACTTGGGCTCCTCTTATTGAGCTTGGTTGCAGTTAATTTATTCTCATTCAGAGGTGCCCTGTGTCAAAAAATATCATTCATAGCAGACATTCGCTCAGCAACATTTACATGCACCTAACTCAGGCTCAGAAATTACAGCCCGAGTTGCTGTCTATAATCATAAAAATGAAAGTGATTCAAATTCAATGTTTTCTTGAAACAATAAATTTCTATAGAGATTAGGATTTAAATTCTAATCCATGAAAAGTTTCTGTTCTACAATATTCTTAAAAGAAGGAAAAAATCATCCAGCAACTCAGGCTAATACGAACAAGCCTGGTAGGTGTTAAAGACTAACTGGTATCTCTTGTCAAGAGTACAGGCAACAACCAGATAGCTGATGTTCGCTATGCAGTCTGCTGTCATTATTCGATTGCTGTTATTCTGTGAATCTGTGTGTATATATCAGTTGTGTTTTGCAGGGTTGCTTTATTTTTACTCTTAACTTAGAAATGGAGAAAGACATAATGGTAAATATAAAAAAAAAATAAGCCATTTGGGGCTGGAAATATTGCAGAAGAAAGTGAAATTCTTCGAGCGGGCATGTGTCTTATACGAAATCTGTGATGAGCCCGAGTAATGCTGATGACCTGGCGTTGCCATATATATATATATATATATATATATATATACTAGCAGTATCGCCCGGCGTTGCTCGGTTTGTAAGGGAAATAACTATAAAGCATTTTTAGAGAGTTATAGCCAAAAAATAGAAAAAATGGAAAAAAATTATGGTAAATTTTTTTGAGAGTTAAAAAGGTCAGTTGCGTCCCCTAGACAGTCTCTGGTTTGTGTTTCTGATTCTCGACCCCATGTCGAATTTATCGATTTTTTTCAGAACTGGGGGAACTTTTCAAAATTTTCGCTGCGTTAGTTTTGAATTATGACATTGGGCTATGTGTGTGTCAAGTTTCATCAGAATCGGTTGAAAGCCATGGTCAGGGTGAGGGTACAACCTGACAGACACACAGACACACAGACAGACAAACTGCCGTTTATATATAGAGAGATATATCAATACATACATACATATATATATGTTCAACTGTGTGTGTGTGTGTCTATGGACATATACACACACACACACACACACACATATATATATATATATCAATACATACATACATATATATATGTTCAACTATGTGTGTGTGTGTGTGTGTGTTTATGGACATATACACACACACATATATATATGTTGTGTGTATATATATATATATATATATATCAATACATACATACATGTTCATCATGTGTGTGTTTATGGACATATACACCTATACATATATATGTATGTATGTATATATGTATATGATCAGGTGCAGGTATGACTGTGTAATAAGAAGGTTGCTTCCCAACCAGAAGGTTCTGGGCTTAGTCCCTCATTGTGACACATCAGGCAAGTGTCTTCTATTATAGACTTTGCCCAGCCATAGTCGAGTATGTTTGGCAGACTGAAAAATGAAAGAAACCTGAAGTCTGTGTTTGTATGTTTGTCTGTAGAAAGGGAGAGAGAAATACCTATATATCGAAGTGTTTGAGTCTATTTCTTTGTGTTTTTCCCAACACTGCCAGACAACCTGTGTTGGGTTGGTTATGTCTCTGTAACTTAGCAGGCCAACAAAAGAGATTTGTAGAATAAGTACCAGGCTTTTAAAAAAAAAATAAGTACCGCTGGGAGTTCTCCAAATTCCAGTTGTCTATTGTGGCATGGTTTCTACAGCTGGATGCCCCTCTTAATTCCAGCACTTAGCAGAGTGCTGTGAGCTTTTTTGCATGCCACCAGCATGGATGCATTCACACAGCACTGGTATGGATGCATTTATGCAGCACTAGCTCAGGTGCTTTTTATGTGGTACCAGCACCTGAATGGATGAAAGCCGATTTCTTCATCCTCTTAATCCCCATCATCAAATAAATGAAGAAGTAAAAGATAAAAAATTTATTCATGCATTTATGTATGTGTGTAGGTCTACGCTTAAATATGTATGTATGTGCATGTGTATATCATCATTTTAATGCTTCTATGGGTTGGACAGAGTTTATTGAGTTGGATTTTCTATATCTAAATGTTCTTCCTGTCACCAATTCTTATCAATTTTCAAGCAAGGTAACAATTCACATTATCCAGGCAAGTTTTCCCCGAACACTGATGTCATTATTCCACTTCCGTTATGGTGACACTTGTTTATAATTACGATGTGT
Organism: Octopus sinensis; assembly: GCF_006345805.1. Lineage (NCBI taxonomy): Eukaryota > Metazoa > Mollusca > Cephalopoda > Octopoda > Octopodidae > Octopus > Octopus sinensis. Next base: position 12,595 of record NW_021825405.1, on the reverse strand, counting down.
AGTCATGGTTGGGAAATATTAACACACACTGAAACTCACACAGATACATACACACATGTATAAATACACATACTCAATTTTTCTGATTCCTTCCACAAAATCTACTCGCAAGGTTTTGGTTGGCCCAGGGGCTATTATGGAAGACACCCTCCCAAGTTGTCACCTACTGGAACTGAACTTGGTTCAGTGTTGCTCAGAAGTTAATACAGCCACATTAGCACAGCAAGGGGAAGCAGCTGACATCCCCTGTTCGAAGGTTATAATGGACCCAGGTTCGTGTGTCACATAACTAGCTAGAGACGATGGCTTCTTGGAGCTAATCAACAGCAGCATTCATCCTATTTTCCTGGACTGCCATGCTAGCTTCGTGATAACTATTAATATATATATATATATATATATATAGTTGTTGTTGTTGTCGTTTGTTCCTTCTCAAGCCATACCTGGCTCATAGGTCCCGGTTTCCTGATTTCATTGGCGTATAGGTTCCCCACCTGAATGGGATGCTCGTCCATTGCAGGTGAGTCACTAGATGCAGGAGGAACCAGTCAGAGAAAGTTGTGGTTAAGGAGTGAGCAGAAGTTCACCATTACCTTCTGCCGGAGCCACATGGAGCTTAGAGGTGTTTCGCTCATAAACACACACATCATCCAATCTGCAAGTCTGCTGCTCTAACCACTAGCCATGTGCTTCCACTTATATATATATATATATATATATATATATTTATTATTTGTTATTTCTTAGTCAACATTCTTTGGTCAGAATAGATACCAAATTTGGGTTTTGCTGTATGAATATGAATAGAGGTACAGAAATAGATGTAGAGGAGATATACATGTCAGCAATAAAGGAGCTTTCCCTCTCCCTCATTCTCTTTCTTCTCAACAGGTAAATGACTGCATTAGTTGGGGGAAAAGTTGGAGAGGGAATGGAGAGAGAGAAGATGGTGGAGATGAGATGAGGCATACACTGAAGTATATATAAATTTTACAGTGAGGTGTATATAAATAAATGAAGCAGAACTAGGGATTTTTCAATTTAATTCAATTTTTATTGGCTCAAAAAGCAAAAGCAAGGCTATGTAGTGGGACAGGGAGTTATGTACAGGGAGAGTGGTCATACAAAGAGTTCAGGCCATTTCTGGTCAAGAGAGACTTTGAACCGAGCGGTCATCGACATCTTCACTATCTCGTCTGGCAGCTTATTCCATGGATCCACAACCCGGACGGAGAAAGCCTCTCTCCTTCGATTGAGATGAAATCGTCGTAGATAGAGCTTTTCGGAGTGACCCCACAGCCCACGCTCTGGAGCAGGAGTGAAGAACATCTCTTTTGAGAGGTTACACTTTCCGCTTATGATGTTGTGAGCGAGAATGAGATCACCACGGCGGCGGCATTTTTCGAGAGGAAAAAGGTCGAGCGTCTTCAGCCTTTCATTGAATAAGGTCTAGAGGGTCAGTAAGTTCATGGTATTGTGAAAGGAGAGTGGGAGATGGACAAGAGTGGAAATGTAGTGAATGGACACAGGTAGAAGGGAAAGGGTGTTAGGGGGATCTGTTGTGAGGAGAGTTGACAGGGACATATGTGCAGGTAGGCTCATAAGGGTGTAAGAGAGAGTGGGGAATAGAGGAGAGGGGAATACAGCAAATGCTGAACATAGGGGGAGAGATGTTAAGAAGTTGGGTTGTTTTGGAAGGTTTGTAAGGGACAGACTGTGAGCAGGGGCATGGACTTAATTAACCTATACAGATCATCATTATTTTACACTTTCATTTTCTCTGCTGGTATGTTTGAACAGTTTGAAGGGATCCATTGGGCCCAAGAACTGCATCATGCTCCAGTGTCTGCTTCTACAACTGGATGCCTCTTTGAGTGCTTTTAACATTCCACTAGCCCTAGTGATGTTGCCATGCACTTTGTATGACTAATAACACCGAGTGAGCAACTTTATGCTAGGTAAAGTATGAAAGAAAGGATGGATAACAAGTGAAACGGTTTGGGATAGTAAGACAAGTGATGACGAAGACAAGCTGTAACTAAGGAGGTGGTGGTGATACCATGAGGCAGATTGATATTGGCCGAAGGGCCTAATTGTGAATAAACACAGACATGACAGAAGTAAATAGACACCCTTAAAATCATTAAAATTTATTTAAATCTGAAATTATACATTTCAAATTATTTATTAATTGCTATAATGTGAAGATTTAATATTTAGTAGACATGCCTTTTGCATTTTTCAATGCAAGGACCCTATTAGGCATGTTAATGATCAGATGATGAATATTCTCTTGAGGAATTTCTTGCCAAGTTTCATGCAGTAATCTCAAAAGATCTGGCTTTGAAGATGCTTTCTTGTCCTTTTTATAGAGTCCTGTCCATTATACTCCAGAGGTGTTCAATAGGATTCATATCTGGTTACTGGCTTGCTGTGGAAGCTTTTTAATGCTATTCTCATCCAACAAATTTTAGGTCATTTTAGCCATGTGACAAGGAGCCCCATCTTCCATAAATAGTCTTCTTTAATCCTTTTGCAACTGGAAATGATTGGAAGGAGTCTTTTCTGCAATATTGGCATATATTCATCTGAGTTTATGCTTCTCTCACACTCCACCAGCTCTGATTGACCATTGCTCCAAATTGCTCCTCAGACCATCACAGAATAGCTGCCATGTTTCATTGTTGGCCACAATATTTTCACATTGAATTCTTGATCACAGAGTCTCCAGACCAACACTTGACCACTGTCAGAAAATGCAGCAAATCTGGACTTACTGGAGAATATGACAGTGTCCCAAAATGCTAGTGACCTCTCCATTAACTCACTGGCCCAATCTTTTCTCCACTTGATATTAGCTGGTCAAAGAAGTGGCTTCCTTCTTACTGGTCTGCCATAGTAACCAAGTTTGTGGAGATACCTGACAGCTGTTCTGGGACTGACATCAATGTGTTCCCCTATGTCAGAGGCTTTGCAACAAGGATTATCCTCCACACTTCTCTTAACAAAGAGAAGGGTCTGGTGAGAGAGCCCTGGTCAACCTGGGAAAGGAGATGTGGATTCTTTCCCCTCTCTGGTGAATTGTACAATCACTCTATTAACTGTAGAAAGCAGGATCCTAAAATTTTCTGCGATTTTACGCTGACTATGTCCACCTTCAGAATGACCCACAATATGGCCTCTTTGAAATTCAGACAGATCCAAGACTTCTTTTGTACATGGCATGATTAAACAGTCACATATAGAACCTGAAACATAAAAATCTTGATTAATTAAAGAATAAAAACCTTTAAAATTAGAATAAACATAAAATGATGTTTTATGGGGTGTCTACTTACTTCTGTTGTGTGTGTGTTTGTGTGGGGGTATGTTGATTCAAACAAGAAAAATAGAACCCCAAATATGGGTATATGTATATTTAACAGAAATAATGCTTGAAACTCTCAGACCTTGAGATGCTTTGTTACTTCTACTAAATATTAATTTATATACATCATCATCATTTATCATCCATTATCCTTGCAGGCATTTGTTGGATGGTTTGACAGGAACAAACATGCCCGAAGATTGCATCAAGCTCCACTATTTGCATGGCATGGTTTCCACAGCTGGACGCTCTACCTAACATTATTAACTTTACAGTTCTTATAACATGGCACCAGCATCAGTGGGATCACCAAGTAACTTGCATGACAAAACCCTTTAACTGAGAGGGAGAGTAGTATTGAGGGAGGTGGCACACAAACATATATTAAAGACACTATTTATGTATAATACTAAATGTGTGCACATCATTAAAAGGTGTAAAAATGGAATTGTCTGTAATAAACTCTTTACATACACTTGCTGTGTTAGAAATACAATATATATCAGAGCGAGTCAAACATCATCACTGCAATGACTCATAGGAGTGATAGATGCATCTCATCTTTGCAAAGGTGTGCACTTGATTTGTTCTTCAATATGTAAGAATCAGTGAATAAAATGGGATGGACTAAACATAACAAGAGACACATGGGATGGAAGAGTTGCTGAAGAGGTCACAGGTGTGTGATGAAAGATTCCAAGACAATGGACAGAAAATAAAATATGAACAATAAGCAATGAGTGAAGAACAAGTATATAGAGCATGTGTTAATTTGGCAAGAAAAAACCAAATGACCATCCCAAAATATAACAATTTTTTTTCAACACACGATTTCACATCGACAGACTTGCAAAACAAATTCATAAACATAGTGAGGAAAGCATTTACTGGTATTTGCAAAAGCTTGTGCAAATATAGAAATCTTTGGCATACGCCATTGAAACAGCATTAAATGTTAAATCACTTAATCATATTAAATGTAAACTCAGTTAAAAGGCATGATGCTGAACAACTGTCTGAGACAAAAACCTCTTCATAGACTTGTGTTCAAAGAAAAGCAAAGACAGTGAATTTGGTTGGTTGAAACTTAAAAAGGCTTGTCACACAAATTGTTCAGATGAATGTTTTACTGTGGTCATAACACACTATTAACACAACAGAATTTATATGTATGTATGTTCATACTTTTGCGTTTGTAAATATTTACTTTTGTATCTATATATATATATATAGGTTTTAAAGTATAAATCTATGTGAATATATATATATATGTAAAATTTCTGATGTGAAACTGTCTATTGAAACAAATATTGCTATATTTGGGGATGATCATTTTATTTATTTATTTATTCCAAATATACACACTCATTTTTTCACTCATTTATTACTGTTCTTATTTTATGTCCACTGTCTGGAAATCTTTCATCGCACATCTGTGACCTCTTCATCCACGTGTGTCCCCCTGCTTCGCTTAGACCATTCTAAGAATGGACATACGATAAAATAAGAACAGTAATAAAGAAGTGAAGAACAAATATATAGTGTGTGTGTTTATTTAGTGAAATAGGAAAACTGACCATTCCAAAATATAACAGTTTACACACACACATGAGTGTGTGGTAAGAAGTCAGGCACAGGCATGACTATATAAGAAGCTTGCTTCACAATCACATGGTGAGCAACTTGGGCCACTATAGCCATCCTCAGACCAACTAAAGCTTTGTGAGTGGATTAGGTAGGTGGAAACTGAAAGAAGCCCATTATGTGTGTGTGTGTGTGTGTGTGTTTCTCCCCATTTGCAAGATGCAGGAGGAGAGAGTGAGAGAAAGTTGTGGCAAAAGAGTCAGAAGTTTCGACATTACCATCCGCCGGAGCTGCATGGAGCTTAGATGTTTTGCTCATAAACAGACACATTGCCCGGGCTGAGATTCGAACCCGGGATCCCTCGATCACGAGTCCGCTGCTCTAACCACTAGGTCATGTGCCTCCAGCAATAAATGTTCCTTCTCGAAGCATGCCAGGTTCATAAGGGCCGGTTTCTCGGTTTCAGTGGCTTAGGAATTCCCCACCTGGACGGGACGCCGGTCCGTCACAGGATTTCTCATTTTTGCCAGCTGAGTGGACTGGAGCAACGTGAAATGAAGTGTTTTGCTCAAGAACACAACCCATCACCCGGTCCAGGAATTGAAACCACAACCTTACGATCATGAGTTCAACACTCTAACCACTAAACCACACGCCCCCACATACATATATACATACACACATACATACACATATATCTTTTACTGCTTTACTTGTTTCAATATATTATAAAAAGCTACGTACGTTTCATGGCTACATTTAAATTTAATTGAAATAAATTCAATTTTAAATTATAGTCAATCTTCAGGTTAACAATAATAGTTAAATAAATAAGCAAATAGAGTTAAACAATATATATTTAAAAAGTAAATAAAATAATTTTTCTTATAGAAGAAATTCCATTAATTAAATCTGAAACTTAAAACATTAGGATTATTTCCTACAACACATTTATTATGTTAAATACTTAATATTTAAGGTTAAAAAAGTAGAGTAAATAGATAGAAATATGTATTTATCTGTAAAGATATAATTTAGCTTAAAAATCATTAATAAACTATGGAATATCTTTAACTCAGTTACACGCCAATATCTAATTACTAAATTATTTAACAAAATAATCACTATTAATATTTTTAGGTTTTAGTTCGCATATAATAATTTTAAAATAATAAATATATAAAAATAAGTATCTAAATTATAATCAACAAATATAGCTATTAAAAATCAAAATTTTTCTATCAATAAACGTATAACCATATAACCAAAAATAAAGTAGTCCATTATTACTTACATAAATATTATAGATATCTACAGAAAATATTTATGAAATACAATTTAAGAATTGAAAAGGTCAAATTAAAAACGTAAAACCTATCTTTATAAAATACTTATTACTATTATCAGAAACATTTTTACGATCTATATCGCAAAGTGACTAACTAATATCTTAAAATTTACGTTCAGATATAATACTTATAAACTAATAATAATTAAATAAATGTACATATCTAAATTATCATTAACAAAAATAAATTATAAATTCAAATTTTAAAATCAATAGTTATATAGAATACAATATTATTTCTTAAATAAAAAAAGTTTATTTATCTCTCAAAAAGCGTGTCATTAACTAAAAAATTTCAAAACAGAAAACGTCTTTTATGCGTTTATAAAAACTAGTGGAATTACGTTATTAACAGAAATAGAACAAACAGATGGAAATATACATTTTATCAATGAAAACTACGAATATATTTTAGCTTCAATAGATAAAGAGAATAAAGTCAACAATTACAGCGTGGAAGGTGTTTATAAGCCATTTAAGAAGCACACAAAACCGTTAGATTCATTTCAACATATAAATTTAATTTGTCAAAATATTTTCGTTGCTTTGAGACCGCGACCTGTTCACTGACAAAGCTTCGTGCTGCACGAAGCTTTGTCAGTGAACAGGTCGCGGTCTCAAAGCGACGAAAATATTTTGACAAATTAAATTTATATGTTGAAATGAATCTAACGGTTTTGTGTGCTTCTTAAATGGCTTATAAACAGCTTCCACGCTGCAATTGTTTTCGTTCCAGCACACGATATCAGATCAAGTCACTCGCTATGCAAGTACATCTCCATAATTCCGAGAATAAAGTCACTAATAGAGAATAGAATCATTATACACTATAATATCTTTCACTATAAAACTAAAATTTAGAATTAACTACGTTAAATTATACTCAAAACTCTATAAATTAAAATAATTTATATAACTACTATTTTCTGTATATTCTCTAATAATCTTATACAAATTAATTTATTTCATATATATAAATATGGTTACGTTGGAGTCAAATCTTTATTTAAACAAAACAAATTTTCGACACATTCTATATAAACCCAGTACTAATACAATCAATATCTATATTATAACTACTAATTAATAAACTTAAGTTAATTAAAAAAATATAAAGTAATTCATATTCATTAATAAATATGAATTAATTAAATAAACATTTAAATAATTCTAATTCTAAATATATAATATGAATACATTTTGATTGATATATAAAAATTTATTACACAATATAATATATGTATATATATATATACACGATTTATATATGTATATATATATATATAAACGATATAC
>NW_021825404.1:0-10000 GCF_006345805.1 Octopus sinensis | reverse complement strand
CGGCAAAAGAATATACAAAGATTTGCTAATCGAAATCGAAAAGATGTGGCATCTCAAGATGGTTACAATATCAGTGATTGTACGAGTACTTGGAATGATCAAAAAAGGAACTGAAGATAGGAATAATCCCTATCTTACCACCCATGCAGGAAGCGTAAAAGATTGTCTTAACTGGTACGTCACACGTACAGAGAAGCGCATTGTTACTGTGAATTTTTTTGTTTTTAACCCTTTATTTTCTTGATTTACTTTTTTTATTTTTCATTTCTCTCTCTGTCTTTCTCTTCCTTCTTCTCTATCACATGATTTTGTAAAAGAACAATCTGGTGTTTATATTAATTGTCTACTGATGTATACAAAGCATTTCTCTGCCCTAAGTGTCAGGAAGACACTCGGCAAGAAATGGAAACAGAATTGAAAGAAGATCATAATAATAATAATAATAATAATAATAATAATAATAATAATAATAATAATAATAATATTAATTTCTTATTTTGAACTTGACAAAGACAGACGTACTGTTGAAATATCGTTCAACTAATAAAATATCTGACTATCGAATTGCGCTCTTCGTCTTGACTGTTAATAATAATAATAATGATAATAATAATTAATGCCCGGATGCAAAACCAGACAGTGGCTCTCACGGCTTCTGGAAGTGTTATCTTGACTGGAAGAACTGACTGGAAGTGTTATCATGAACATGCTTTGTCTTGTTGTAAAGGATGGACTACAGCAAATATTTTGCTCAGTACCGCAGATTTGCTGGTCATTTGCTTGACCTTAACCCGTCGGTCATGTCCCTTAGTAACTGACGATATGTGCATCTCTGATCACGAGCAGAGGTAGTGGAGGAGCATGATAGCTATGTGCCGAGGTGAATTTTTACGGATTTGAGTAATACACCTCTGGAAACATAGGTGTTTCGTTCAACATCCTTAAATAAATATTATTCAAGGACCTTTTGAGCAGGATGGGCGACTCAACTTGAAGAAAATTCCAACTGAGCCCCCATCTTCAAGATCATGAATTGTTTATCTTGATAGGAGATCACTATGTCGTGTATATATGGCTGTGATGCATTTGCCTGGTGTACCCATATCAGACGGGTAGTCATGATGGACATTATATTGGGTTTCGTATATTTCTACCCCGGTGTCACTTTGATGGCATGCGCTGTACTCTCATTCAATAATAATAATAATAATAATAATAATAATAATATTAATAATAATAATAATAAAGATAATAATAATAATAATAATAATAATAATAATAATAATAATATTAATAATAATAATAATTATAATAATAGTGATGGACTCGCTCGTGGAAGATGACGTATGAACGTTCAACTTTTGCCGAACAATCAGCACAAACTATTTTTTTACGGTGCCGCACATTAGTTCACCCTCTCCGTCAACGACGTTGGCTGAAGAGCGGCACATTGTACCACGGGTCAGTGATTGCAGAGCAGTATGAGATGAAGTGTCTTGCTCAAGCACATAACGCACCATCCGGTCTAGGAATTCAATTCACAGTCATTAGATCCTGAGTGCAGTACCCTAACCACTAAGCAAGAAGAAGAAGAAGAAGAAGAAGAAATTCTATGTAATAGTATTCGTTTTATATAAGCGTTATTTGGTTGGGTAGAACTAAACCCAAGAACCCGCGGTTGGGAAACAAGCTTCTCAACCATACAGCCACGCCTGCGCCTATGATAATAAAATTCAGAAAAGTAATTTTTGGAAGGACTACTTTTGGACCTTCCAACTTTGCTTTCACCAATTTCTGTAACTTCAGCATGTTTCAGTTTTTTTTCAGTATAATTGATATCCGTGATTACTAGAATTATTTTAACTGGCTTTATTATCTCCTTATACTCTTTACTCTTACTCTTACTCTTTACTCTTTTACTTGTTTCAGTCATTTGACTGCGGCCATGCTGGAGCACCGCCTTTAGTCGAGCAAATCGACCCCGGGACTTATTCTTTGTAAGCCCAGTACTTATTCTATCGGTCTCTTTTGCCGAACCGCTAAGTGACGGCAACGTAAACACACCAGCATCGGTTGTCAAGCAATGCTAGGGGGACAAACACCGACACACAAACACACACACACATATATATATATATATACATATACACGACAGGCTGCTTTCAGTTTCCGTCTACCAAATCCACTCACAAGGCATTGGTCGGCCCGGGGCTATAGCAGAAGACACTTGCCCAAGATGCCACGCAGTGGGACTGAACCCGGAACCATATGGTTGGTTAACAAGCTACTTACCACACAGCTACTCCTGCGCCTACATCGTATATAGTATATTTTACTAACAATACAGCACGATACTTCAGAATTTCCTCAGTTCTATGTCGATGCTCTGTAACAGTGGATGAGAGAAGGTCGAATATATTGCTGTAACATACAGAATTTTTTTCAACTATTAAATTCTTACCAACAAATTTGAACTCAGAACATAGCAGTAGACGAAATGCGTCTACGCATTTCGCCCGGCGTGCTAACGTTTCTGCCAGCTCGCCGCCTTAATTCTTGCCTTTTTATTCAAGCCTTTTATTCTTGCCTTCAAAATTTATTTTCTTTTTTAACAAAGAGAAATGGTTATTTTATTAATATTTTTTTTCAAATTCTGAGCAGCTTATATATCATCTTTAAACAGTTTAATCATATTATAATCAAGGACTGATAGGAAAATACCTGCACACTGATACCTTTTGAACAGAATATTGACTATGAAAGAAAAAACAGTATCAATAACTACAACGTTGGGTATGGTAAAATATATATATATAACAACATACAAACACACAGTCCAAAACATAGCTCTGTTTGGCTCAGCCCACAGCTGTAGCTTAGCTGGTAGGCGAGGGGCGGTCCATCCCGAGCGACGCTTTTATGTGGGCAACGCTTTTGGGTCTACTATACAAGCTTGTATAAACTGTTTGCCAGTGGCGTGAAGTGGGGCTCATGCAAATTCTAGGGCTACCCCAAGCGTCACTGACCCAAAACAGATGTCAAGCACTCTCAACTCAACATCACAATTCATATAATACCCTTACTGCACAAAATACATACCCAATACAATAATTGCTTAATGAATTAACATAACCCACACAATATATTCATTACACAATCAGCACTCAATTAAATAACAGTGTACACACACAACCGAGACCTGACACTGCAACATCAACAACTCACATAAATCGTATTCTACACAGCTGCGACCCATTAATATTACACAAACCATCACGATACAAACTCTACATCAGTGACTCTCATCCGAGGTCGATATAAGATTTTGTTGTTAAAATGTATATTCAATAAATTATTTACACATCTATAATACACAAAATATTTTAATAATTATTTTTTTATAATTCCGTATAATATTTAAGTATGAAAATATAATAGGATTTTCTAAACATTGAATGGCTGGGGGCATCCGTCCGAGTAAAATAGGAATCAAAGGATGTCTATAGGCAAAAACTTGTTGACAACCAGTGCTACATAATCACAATGTCTTACCATATATGGGTGTATAGAATCAACATGAGAACCATAAACATTTGTAAAATATCAAAACTCACATCGAATATAAGCTACACAAAAGAAATTACTAAAATAAACCTTTGTATTATAGGCAAAAGGCTTGAAATTTGGAGGATGGGGATAGTGGATTACATCGACCCCACCACTCAACTGGTACTTAATTTATCGAGCCCGAAAAGACGAAAGTCAAAGACGACCTCGGCGGAATTTGAACTCAGAGCGTAGCGGCAGACGAAATACTTATTTCTTTACTACCCACAAGGGGATAAACAAAGAGAGGAGAAACAAGGACAGACAAACAGATTAAGTCGATTATATCGACCCCAGTGTGTACTGGTACTTATTTAATCGACCCCGAAAAGATGAAAGGCAAAGTCGACCTCGACGGAATTTGAACTCAGAACGTAGCGGCAGACGAAATACCGTTAATCATTTCTCCCGGTGTTCTAGCGATCCTGCCAGCTCGCAGCTCTAACAAATTGCTAAAACAATACAAGAAACAAAGAAACACCAAAGTAAATCCCTTAACAAAGTAAAACTAATGAGTGGTATATTTATACCACAGGAAAGGACAATGTTGCAAACACATCGGGAATACGGAGGTGCATACACCTAATGATGACGTAGAAACTCGCCACAGTCTTGTACACAAACACATCCAGCAATTTGGGAGAAGGATGTAGCCGATTAAATAGACCTCCGATATTTAAAAAGTTCGTTATTTGGTCGACCGCAAAAGGCTGTGAGCCATAGTCGGTTTCGGTAAGGTCTGAACTCAGAACATCAAGTCACGTAATTAACCTTCAAATATATGTGTACATGTGGATAAATACAAACACAAACACATGCACACATGTGTATATATATATATATATATATTATATATATATATATATATAGATATATATATATATATTAATATATTTATATTTATATATTCTATATATATATATATATATATATATATATATGTATATACATACATACGTACATACACACACAACATATCTATTTATAAAGATATATATATATATATATATATATATATATATAGTATTTAACTTGTTTCAGTCATTGGACTGCAGACATGGTGGGAAAACGCTTGGGATATATAATTATTTAGTAACATTCAAATATGCGCGTGCATACAAACATACATACATACATGCATACATACATACATACACATATATGTTTATATGTATTTTTGAATTGTATAAGCCATGCATTTAGAGCCTGTAGACACAAGGTGTGTTATTAAAACTTGTCGAGACTACATCTCCAACGCATGAAACTATTATTAGCTATTAACTGTATACTGTGTGCATAAAATAATATTTATCTCTCACTTGATGGAGTACGGAAAGTAAACTATATATGTGTGTGTATGTGTGTGTGCGTGTGTGAATGTCTGTCTGCATGCATATATATATATGTGTGTGTGTGTGTGTGTGTGTGTATGTGTGTGTGTGTGTGCGCGTGTATGTATGTATGTATGTATGTGTACCTGCATGTATACGCATACAGTGCCCGCGAATATGGCAACGTATTCTAGTCCAAAACATATCACTCGTGCACAGATGCACATATACACACACACACGCGCGCGCACACCGCACACACACACATACACATACACACACTCGTACACATACGTTTAGATACATCCACGCTCGGACGTAGATATAGATCCGCACACATCAGTGTTACATGGTACTGCCCGCGTTATATATATATATATATATATATATATATATAATATTATATATTTATATATAGAGGGCATTATACATACATGCAGGAGGCATTCTACATACACGCCATACGCAAGAGGGACAATCAGTCATTTCTACCAAAAATATTACTAATCCCACCGAATGCAATTTTCAAAGAAAGACATTTAAAAAATATAGACCTGTATCACAGTGATTTCATACTTACGTAATCATCAGCAGGCCTGAATATACCATAAAATAAACAACGACCCTGCTTCGCTTAAGCCGATCAGCTAACTGATCAATATAATTGCCATTTGAATATGGCTAACCCCTAAGGGTGGATGCACTGTAGTTTGTAGCCCCAGGAAGACACCTCCTCCAGCTGGGTATAGACACACTTTCTGTGCCCTATTAGTATTTGTGAAGGGAAGTCATCCTTCCCGTCTTCAACTTATGATACACACGGACTCGAGTTTCAAGGTATTGACCTATCATCGGGAAGGATGACTAAGACGGGAAGGATGACTAAAAAAATTCAAATGGCAAATATAAGTCACGATGTGTTGCCGCTACTGTTTATAACTCGCTCTGAGATTTATCATTATATATATATATATATATATATATATGCATATATACACACATACATGTACATGCCTACATATATATGTATATATACATGCATATATGGGTACAGGACGTCAAAAGAACGCGAACAAATTGAGAAACAAGAATATAAAAAACAAAAGCATGGAAAACCAACGAAAGAAACAAATAGAGAAATCTGACAAGCAACATAAAGAACATTCCCTTCATTAGCTGTCCCCTGTTTTATCTACACCGCGTTTCGAATGTATGGGCAATGTGTGTATATGCATATATATAAACTATTTATATTATTATATGATCGAACGCCACGCATCCATTTCCAAGTAAATCTTATCTATCTACCAACCACATGGTTCCGGGCTCAATCCCACTGCGTGGCACCTTGGACATGTGTCTTCTCTTTTAGGCTCGGGCCAACCAAAGCCTTGTGAGTGGATTTGGTTGACGGAAACTAAAAGAAGCCCGTCGTATATATGTATATATGTGTATATATGTGTGTGTGTATGTTTGTGTGTCTGTGTTTGCCCCACCACCATCACCACCATCATCGCATGACAACCGATGCTGGTGTTTTTACGTTCCCGTAACTTAGAGGTTCGGCAAAGAGACTGATAGAATAAGTACTAGGCTTACAAAAAATATGTTCTGGGGTCGATTTGTTCGACAAAAGATAGTGCTCCAGCATGGCCACAGTCAAATGACTAAAACAAGTAAAAGAATAAAAAAAGAATAAAATATGTATATATGTGTGTGTGTATGCGTGTATATATATATAATATAATATATATATATATATATATATATATATATTATATATATATATTATTATATATATAATTATATATATATATATATTATATATACATATATATATATGTATGTATGTATATGTATGTATGTATATTACTGGCGTATATAACAGGGGATCAATGTTAACTTTTGACAACACTACCTCATACGGCACACACAAACACCACACGCACGCACATATACACTCACATACACTTAAACTCACCTACTTCCACACTTACACACTTTTAATGTTTGCTTATTTGGTCATTGAAATGGAGCCCACACAAACAGTAACGAATTAAAAAGAAAAAAAGGCTAACGAAATACATACACACACATATATGTATATATGTATATATATATATATATACATGCACGGTCAGTTGACTGAAACTGATCAATTTCACGAACATCGACAGATGGCGACACGGGTGCATTGCAGCCGACAATGGTGCAACGGCCATTAGAAAAAACCATCTACTTTGTAATAGGAAATTAATTGTAATATTAGAAATAATAAAGGGTGGTGCAAGTGCAGAATCAGGAAAGCGATTAACAAAATGCCTTGCAGTAGTTATTTATTTATTTATTCATTTATTTATTTATTTATTGGGCTTCTGTTCAAATTCAGTCAAATTCTGTCGAGGTTCACTTTGCTTTTCATCTTTCTCAAATCGGTATTAAATAATAAAAGTACCAGCTAAGTGCTGAGGCTGGTGTAAACAGTTGTTCCCTCGTTTCAAATGTATTGCCTGAAGCATGTGGTAGAAGCTATACATATATATATAACGTTATAAATATATATATATATATATATATATATATTATATATATATATATATATATATATTATATACTATATATACATAGAGAGGGTGGAGAGAGAAAGAGAAGCTGTGTGTAGAAGAAGCTGCTTCCCAACCACATGGCACATTTAACGAGAGTCTTTTGCTATAGCCTCCGACTGACGAAAGACTTGTGAATGGATTTAGTAGACGGAAACTGAAAAAAGTCCGTCCTATATATATATATATATATGTGTGTGTGTGTGTGTGTGTGTGTGTGTGTTTCACCTCATTATCGGTTGACGACCAATGCTGGTGTGTTTACGTCGTAGTAAGTTAGCAGTTCGGCAAAAGAGATCGATAGAATAAGTACTAGGCTTAAACAGATAGATAGATAGATAGATAGATAGATAGACAGACAGACAGACAGATAGATAGATAGACACAAACACCCAAACATACATTCATGCATACACATATATACTATATATGTGTATATAGATACATACACACACACATACACATACCTGTATGTATGGTTTCTAGCATCTTACATATGTGCGTGTGTGTATAACAACAACAACAATGATGCTTCTGGTTTAGGTAGAGGGCCAACAATTTTGAGTTAGAGAGTTAGTCGATGGCATAGTCTCCATAATTGACTGATATTTATTTCATCACTGCAAAAGGATGAAAAAGCAAATTTGACCTCGGCGATATTTGAACTCAGAAAGTAAAGCCAGCCGAAATGCTAAGCATCATGTCCGGCGTGCGAACGATTCTGCCATTTCGCCACCTTAATAGTAATGGTTTCATATTTTAACACGAAGCCAGCAACATTTGGGAGGGTGTAAGTCGATAACCTCGACCCAGTGCTCGACTGATACTTATTTTATCGACCCCGAAACGATGAAAGGCAAAGTCGACCTCGGCGGAATTTGAACTCAGAATGTGACAGCAGACGAAATACCTATTTCTTTACTACCCACAACGGGCTAAACACGGAGAGGACAAACAAGGACAGACAAACGGGTTAAGTCGATTATATCGACCCCAGTGCGTAACAGGTACTTATTTAATCGACCCCGGAAGGATGAAAAGCAAAGTCGACCTCGGCGGAATTTGAACTCAGAATGTGGCAGCAGACGAAATACATATTTCTTTGCTACCCACAAGGGGCTAAACACACAGGGGACAAACAAGGACAGTCAAACGGATTAAGTCGATTACATTGACCCCAGTGCATAGCTGGTACTTATTTAATCGACCCCCAAAGGATGAAAGGCAAAGTCGACCTCGGCGGAATTTGAACTCAGAACGTAGCGGCAGACGAAATACGGCTAAGCATTTCGCCCAGCGTGCTAACGACTCTGCCAGCTCGCCACCTTCATAATAATCTTTTCTACTCTAGGCACAAGGCCCGAAATTTTGGGTGAGGGGGGGGGCAATCAATTAGATCGACCCCAGTATGCAACTGGTATTTAATTTATCGCCACTTCATAATAAAGCAATCCTTTCTACTTTCCACTATAAGCAGAAGGCCTGAAATATTGAAGGAGAGAAAATGGATTACATCGACTTAATTTATCGACCCCGAAAGGATGAAAATCAAAGTTAACCTCAGCGTAATTTGAACGTAGAGCATAAAAGTAGACGAAATCCTGTCCAGCATTTTGTCCGGTGAGGTAACAATTTCGCTAGCTCGCTGCCCTAATAATAATATTAATGATTTCAAGTAAGTTGTCCTCAGTGCTTGATTGGCACTTATTTTATCGAGCCCCAAGGATAAAAGACAAAGTCGACCTCGGCGGAATTTGAACTATACCAAATACTTCAGTTACGTGCCGCTGGGAGACAATATCCATCTACTTTGATAGTGCGCATTGTCCTGTCCTAGAAAAAACATTATCTCGGATTTTCGACTACGGCTAGCTTCTCACACTTGTATCCAAATTGCTTTACCACCCTCATCTTTAACAGGCTGTGAGTGTTAAACAATAAATAACTGCTCAAGGGAATTTGTCAGACACTATGTCCTACCGACAAGTCTTCTCGCTAATCTATTAGTTTCTTTTGTGAGTTACTTACTAAACTTGATTCCTTCCGAATTTTACTTTTTAATCCAATGCGTTATCTACTGTCAATAATGGCCCCTTAACTAATAACCTGGATCTAAACAACAGTTCCTATCTGAAATATACTCAGTACTTACACGAGTGAGGGCATACACACACACGCACACACACTTATTGTACCTTATTTACGAGCAGTATCGCCCGGCGTTGCTCAGGTTTGTAAGGGAAATAACTATAAAGCATTTTTAGAGAGTTATACCCAAAAAATAGCAAAAAAATGGAAAAAAAATGATGGTAAATTTTTTTGAGAGTTAAAAAAGGTGGAGTTGCGTCCCCTAACGGTCTGTGGTTTGGGTTTCTGATTCTCGACCCCATGTCGAATTTATCGATTTTTTTCAGAACTGGGGGAACTTTTCAAAATTTTCGCTGCGTTAGTTTTTGAATA
>NW_021825403.1:15000-16043 GCF_006345805.1 Octopus sinensis | reverse complement strand
CGTATACGTGTAAGCTTCTACGTTTTGCTTGTATATGTATTCTCATGCATATAGTTACATATCTAGACATGCTCATATATATTTAAATGATAAACTTCTGGAAAGTTTTACAGATTTTTATAGTTCCAGTGATGGATTGGATCTGTAGTCTTCGAATTAGCTTTCTCCTTCCTGGTTATGAGAAGCCTAATTTCTCAAGATTGGTATTTAGACAGTGTGTTACATACCCCAGGTCCCCAATAATTACATGTTTAAACCTGAACTTATAATCTGGATAGAGTAATTGTAGATTTCTCAATAGTTCAGCATAGGTGTTTTCTTTTTCACTGATCTTCAAATTTACGTTAACATCCGTTGGGAAGCTGATTTCCACAACTGCGCATAGTTTCTCTTTTCTTATCCCAAATCATTATATCAGGTCTATGCCTGCAATAGCCTAACCACTAGGCACGTTGCTAGTTGCTGAGGTATGGCACTCCGACCTCGAGAACGTGGTTGCGATTTCCAAGCCGGGTGCTTCAGCAAAACATTTTATTTTTACATTACTCTACGATCACTGCCACACACATATACATATTTGTGGTTTTCGGTCTAAATTTAAATTTGATAATTTCCACCGTTTTTAATGTCTCAATTTGTCGGAAGCAGCATGATGTATTGGCGAATAGCCAACGGCGTTGGAAAGCGTGAAGATTAAAATTGTAGTTGAGAAAAAATAAGCTGACATGGAGGACTGGAAGCCATCCGAATATTTGAAACTAGTTACCTGTGTCATGATGATCCACGCCGGGTTTCAAATTGCCAACATCATGACAGCTATTCACTGCTTGACAACCGATGCTGGTGGGTTTATGTCCCCGTTACCTAGCGGTTCGGCAAAAGAGACCGATAGAATAAGTACGGGGTCAAGTTGCTCGATTAAAGGCGGTGCTCCAGCATGGCCGCAGTCAAATGACTGAAACAAGTAAAAGAGGAAAAGAGTAAAAGAGTAGAGAGTGCTCTGTGAAATGGACAGTTGCAATGGAAACCACAAAGTCGTGACC
>NW_021825403.1:0-5000 GCF_006345805.1 Octopus sinensis | reverse complement strand
GATTCACTTCAACATTTAAATTTAATTTGTCAAAATATTTTCATCGCTTTGAGACCGCGACCTGTTAGCACGATATTTTGTCAGTGAACAGGTCGCGGTCTCAAAGCGACGAAAATATTTTGGCAAATTAATTTAAATGTTGAAGTGAATGTAACGGTTTTTGTGTGTTTCTTAAATGGCTTACAAACACCTTCCACGCTGCAATATATATATACACATATATATATATATATGTATGTATGTGTGTATATGTGTATGCATGTATGTGTGTGTGTGTGCGTGTCTGTGCTTGTGATTGTCCTCCACCACTGCTTGACAACGAATGTTGTTTGTTTACATCCCTGTCACCTAGTGGTTTGACAAAGGAAACAGATAGAATAAGTACAATGCTTACAAAAATAAAACTGGAGTTGATTCATTAAACTACAATTCTTCAAGGCATTGCCCCAGCATGGCCACAGACCATGGCTGGAAAAAGCAGAAGAATAAAAGAATACATTCTCTGCTTTGGTCAAGGCATGAGAAAGCTTGAGTTTACATGAGAAGGCCTAACAGACCTGGTAGAAACAGCAGCCAAATCTCCCTCAAATCACACCTTACTGTCTTATGTATGTATATATATATGAGCCAATGAGGGTGACCTCTACATAGTAGCTAGACCTGGTAGAAATAGCAGCCAAATTTCCCCCAAATCACACCTTACTGTCTTATCTATGCATATATGTATGTATGAGCCTATGAGGGAGACCCCTACATGGCAGCTAGACCTGGTAGAAATAGCAGCCAAATTTCCCCCAAATCACACCTTACTGTCTTATCTATGTATATATGTATGTATGAGCCTATGAGGGAGACCCCTACATGGCAGCTAGACATGGTAGAAATAGCAGCCAAATCTCCCTCAAATCACACCTTACTGTCTTATCTTTCTGCTACTTGGATATAGGTGTTATATTCGTCGTAAAAAAACTTTCCTGTCACACACTCACGCACACGCACACACACACACACACACGCACCCTCACACACACACACACGCGCACACCCACACACACCCACTCACACACACGCACGTTAGCTTACAATTTTATTTATATATTTGCGTGTCTGTGTGTTGAAAGAGGAAGTGGGAGGCAGAGTGAAAGAATCACTCACTACAGTAAGTCAATTACTTTCATTTTATTCCTGGCCCATTATGTGTGTGCGTTTGTGTGTGGTGTAAACCAGACTAAGAAAAGCATTTGACACACACACCAGAATGTGAGTTTTCTGTAAATTTTGCTTAACTGGAGTTTAAATTTTAAAAACTGGACCTGGCATGACGCGATGCATTGTACTCTTAAAAATGCAAGGTAAATTGTAATTGAAGAAATCCTATATTGTAGATTTGTATAACTCCCAAAGGGAGGCAGATAAAATCTGCCTTTTATAATAAGAGATACACATACACACATGCACACACACACAAATTACACTTATGTATATATTATATATATACACACATATATATGCATGAGTGTGCATATATATATGAGTGTGTATATGAGTGTGCGTGTGTGTGTGTGTGTGTGTGTGTGTGTGTGTGTGTGTGTGTGTGTGTGTTCTCTGTAGGTATCTTTGTGTTTCTCTTTTCCACCACCTCTTGACAACCGGTGGTAGTTTGTTTAACCCTCGTAACTTAGCGGTTCAACAGAATAAGTACCTGGCTTTTAGAAAATAAGTCCTGGCATTGATTAAAGCCCATCATTCAATTAAAACCCATCAAAGTGGTGCTCCGGCATGGCCGCAGTCCAGTGACTGAAAC
Organism: Octopus sinensis; assembly: GCF_006345805.1. Taxonomy (NCBI): domain Eukaryota; kingdom Metazoa; phylum Mollusca; class Cephalopoda; order Octopoda; family Octopodidae; genus Octopus; species Octopus sinensis. The sequence continues at coordinate 3,196 of NW_021825403.1, read as the reverse complement.
AAGCGAATGAATATTTTGTTTAAAAGAACATCCGTTTTCGAAATGTGACAAGCATTTGCGAATCGCATATTCCCAAGGATGAGACGTTAGTTTATCGTTACTCATTCACCTGATACATGAGATGTCGGTATACAGAGAGAGCATTCTTCTCTATGGACACGAAACTTGGGCTATGAAGGCTCAAAACATATATTGTTCCGGAACAAGGCCTAAGAGGACATTTATGGACGGACACGTTCTACCTGTTTCTACTACCGATGAGTTATCAGGGTTTTTATATTTTGGAAAATTGCGAATTCTAATTAGTGATGACAGCGCAACTTCTTTGATTTTATTAGGAGAGATACACGACAGCAAATTGAGAAACTATCAGAGATTGCTGGCACGTCGAAATGAAGCGCATCTCGGTTGTAGCAGCTCAAAGAAAGAAAAAGAAGGGGGACAAGAAGTAGAAGAAAAAGAAGAAAAAGAAAAGGAGGAGGAGGAGGAGGAGGAAGACGGATACAAGCATAAGTGTGAATCATCGCAAATTGTTATATATCAGATATTCAGTTAGTTCCTGTTGGTATTATTAGCTTCATCCGAAAATTCATTTCAGTTAATGAATGTTGGAATTTAAAAAAAAACATGTAAAATCTGAAGCGAGAAGCTGAATAGCTAATTATAGCCACCCAGGGACAAGTCATCAGAACGATCTTGATACTGACAAACTCAGTCAGAGAGTTAACGCAGAATTTGTGGAAAAGGAAACGAAAGTATTAATTTTTAACACTCTTAAGTGAAAGCAGTAAGCTAGCACAAAAGCAATGTAAGTGCAGGCATGGTTGTGTGCATTGTATTGTTAGGTGAGTGTGTAGATTCAAAGTGACAGAAAGTGAACACAAACCAGAGGCTGCAATAGTGAACGATATTTACAAGAATAGGGTGGATGGGATTTCTCTATAAAGACCAACTATACTATTGAATCATGGAAATCAATTATGATCTCAAAGAAAAAAAAATCTATCAAGATCATACCCTTTGCAATTCCATATTGATAGCAGAGTGGATATCAAAGAAATTAAGAAAACTGAGAAATATCAGGACAGAACTTGAAAGTTGAAGTAATTGTGGAACAAAGAGTAACTGGTGCACGACGTCCAAACTGCTATTGAGGCGCTGAAAGATTTTTGGAATTGAGACACATATTGTCGACTATCGGTAAAGTGTTATCCTGTATTCTGAAAAAATCCCAAGAAAGGTTCTCGAAATTAAATGAGATTTGTTGTCATCAAAAGTTCATGATAACGTTGCTGCTAACTAAATTAACATGTAATAGCTTTTAAATGGTGATGACGATGATGATGATGGTTTCAAATTTTGGCACAAGGCCAGTAATTTAGGGGAAGGGCTAAGTCGATTACAGCGACTCCAGTGTTCAACCGGTACTTAATTTATCAACCTCGAAAGAATGAAAGGCAAAGTCGACCTCATTGGAAATAACATTACTTTCTACTATAGGCATATGGCCAGAATTTTTTTTTTTGGTGGGAGGGAGCTAGTCAATTACATCGACCCCAGTGCTTGACTGGTATTTATTTTATCGACCCCGAAAGATTAAAAGCAAAGTCGAACTTGACAGAATTTGAGCTGAGAAGGTGAGTTTGGAAGAAATATCGTCACAGATTTTGCCCGTCACTCTAGTGTTTCTGATAGCTAACCGCCTTAATGATGATGATGATGATGATGATGATGATGATGATGATGATGATGATGATGATGATGATGATGATGATGATGATGGGAATCGAAACCGCGATCCTCCACCGTGAGTCCGCTGCCCTAACCACTGGGTCATTGCGCCTCCACAATAATAAAAAATAATAATAATAATAATAATAATAATAATAATAATAATAATAATATTTCTACTATAGGTGAAAAGCTTGAAATTTAGTGGAGGGTGGGCAAATCGATCACATCAAAGCTAGTGTGTTCGACTGGTTCTTATTTTATTGATTCCTAATGGAGTCGATAAAAGCGAAGTCGACTTTAGTGGCCAGAACAAACGCTTCCAAAAATATAACTGAAGTTGGATTTAGGTAATAGATCGGCGGACAGTGTGATAAAATGCAATTATTAGTGTGTGTGTGTGTGTGTGTGTGTGTGTGTATGTGTGTGTGTGTGTGTGTGGAGTGAGACTAGTGGTGAGCGAAACAAACAAAATAGAAGTGTTTGTAATACACAATCACAGACCGCTTCTCACAGCAAACCTGGACCATTCTACGTCGATTTATTTATTTTTTTCTTTCTCTTTTATCTGTTACTAGCAGTATCACCCAGCGTTGCTCGGGTTTGTAAGGGAAATAACTATATAAGCATTTTTAGAGAGTTATAGCCAAAATATAGCAAAAAAAAAATGCATTAAAATGGAAAAAAATGATGGTAAATTTTTTTTAAATCGTTGACTCATCGTAGACATTTTTAGAGAGTTACTTCCCTTATATAATAGCGAAAAAATGCATTAAAATGGAAAAAAATGATGGTAAATTTTTTTTAAATCTTAGACTCATCGTAGACGCGCGCTAATACCCAGAAGGGCTCGATATGAATCACGACTATAAGATACCCGGTTTTGGTTAAACTGCACCGCAAAATGTGGGAGTAGTTAGGAATCTAAATCGTAGGAGACAGACACCACACAACTTCAGTTTTATATATAAAGATAACGACTGTCAATAAAATAAAGTAGTTGTAATTAGAAAACCTTAGAATAACATTAGGTATCGACTCTGAATATTCAATAACTCAAACGCTATATTAAACATCAACTTACTTCTCTGCCCGAAGGTGGTTGGAAAAAAAAAAAAAAAAGAAAGAAGGGTATGTCCCTTCTCAAATGCAGAAATAAAAGACAACTCATTATTTTTGTACAGCGTATTTTTTTTTATTTTTTTCTTTTTTTTTTAGTTAGTTGTCCAAATACACAATTTCTTGTTTTTTTTTCTTCTTGAAACAAGAAATATGAAAGTTACCGGACAACTAACTCATATAACAGAGCAAGTATTTTTCTAGAAAACAATACAAGTTCTGTTAGGTTTTCTTTATTAGTATTCATTATATTTATGGTTGTGTATACACGACATGTCACCGTCACGTTATAATGTGTTTTTTTTTGTACTTGTATTTTTTTTTTTGCATTTCCTTTTGATTTATC
>NW_021825402.1:5000-15752 GCF_006345805.1 Octopus sinensis | reverse complement strand
TCTATATATATATATATATATATATATATATATATATATATGTATACATATGTATATATATATGTTACAATATATATATACATATATATATAGTATATAGATATATATATATATATATAGAATATATACATAAAATATATATACAAGTAATATATATGTATATATTATATGTTATATAGATGTATTGTGGGTTTATAGGTGGGTGTGTGGTGTGCATGTGAATTGAAGGTGTGTTAATTGGTTTGCTTGTAGTTGATAGACTAGCGGATATTAGACAAATAGACGTATGTCAAAATTTTACCTACGTTTATTCAGACGCACTTTCAAACAGGAATACACACAAACACGACCACATAAGCGCTTTTGTAAGGCTATGCATGTGTATGGCTCTTTGTGTGTGTATGTACATGTGTGTGTGTGTGTGTGTCTGTGTGTGTAAGCATGAGCCGGTAATTATATGATTAATTTCGAACGTTGTTTACACGCGAGGTATACGAGGTATCCTTGTGGACACCCGTTGTCGTTTTTGTTGTGTGGGAAACGCTTATTTCCACACGCGCATGCAAACAGAATCATGGATGCCTATCTATCTATCTATCTATCTATCTATCTATCTATCTATCTATCTATCTATTCTATCTATCTATCTATCTATCTATTATCTATCTATCTATCTATCTATCTATCTATCATCTATATTGTCTGTCTGTCTGTCTGTCTGTCTGTCTGTCTGTCTGTCTGTCTGTCTGTCTGTCTGTCTGTTATGTGTCTGTCTGTCTGACTGTATGTCTATCTTTCTATTTCTTTGTCTCACTCTCTATATGTATGCATATTTGTGTGTGTGCGTGTGTGTGCGTGTGTGTGTATGTGTGTGTGTGCGTGTGTGTGCATGTGTGTACATGTTATGTTTGTGTTTTCGTGAGTTCATCGATAAATCTGCTTATTCAACGTTTTGAATTTGGAATATAAACACACACACAAACACATACACATACACAACTACATACAGGGACGTAAACACACCAGCATCGGTTATCAAGCGATGGTAGGAGGACAAACACCGACACATATACATACATACATATATATATATATAATATAGAACGGGCTTCTTTCAGTTTCCATCTACCAAATCTAATAGCTTTTGTAGGGACCATATTCATTTTACTTTTAGATGATGAGTGGTGACAAGGACTTCGAAGTGGGTCTGCTAGCCTTTTTCGTACTGTCCGGACTTTACGTCGATATATTATTTTACGTTGCACCAGAGTTAACTCAGGTGGCAAAAATGGACAGGGCCTGTATTTCAAAAAGGGTCAGTTTTTGTCACCTTGTATGCCACGCTGAATCTCCTTGAGAACTACGTAAAGGGTACACAAGTCTGTATAGTGCTCGGCCACTTGCACGTTAATTTCACGAGCAGGCTGTCCTGTTGATAAAATCAACCGGAACAACACTCGTCGTCGTAACCGACGGTGTGCCGTTTCGGTGTGGCCGTGTGGTAAGAAGCTCCCTTCGCAATCACACGGTCTCGTATTCATTCCCATTGCGTGGCACCTTGGGCAAGTCTCTTCCACTTTAGCCTCGGGCTGACCAAAGCCTTGTGAGTTGATTTGTTTGACGGAAACTGAAAGAAGCCTGTCGTATATATGCATATATGTGTGCGTGTGTATGTGTGTGTGTGTGTGTTCGTGCGTGTGTATGTGTGTGTATCTATGTGTGTGTCTTTGTGTCTGAGTTTGTCCTCTCACCATCGCATGACAACCGATGTACTAGGCTTAATAAAAAATGTCCTGGGGTCGATTTGTTCGACTAAATCCGTTCAAGGCGGTGTCCCAGCATGGCCACAGTCAAATGACTGAAACAAATAAACAAATAAAAGAATATAAATAAGAATGATACAAATATTGAAGCGAGTTCGAATGAAGGGGAACCGGACAAAAGTGGTTTAAAGAAGAAAAATAAAGAAAATGAATGGAAACATGGTAGAAAGTGGAATTGTTAAAGGGAGGAGAGAAATAACTTGCGAAGGGGATTTTAAAAAAAAATGTCTTCGTGGGGTTGAATTCAGGGGGGGGGGGGGTTCGGGAAGAAGAAGAACTTGAGGGAAGAGACAGGAGTCGGGAGTGTGTGGAAGATGGTGGAAATTTTTTGGGAAGCTTATTTACCACGTGTAAATTTAATATGTGTGTTTGTCTGTTTGCATGTATATATGTATATATTATATATACACATTTAATGTATATGTATATATACATAAATGCATGTATATACAGTACAATATATATATACATGTAGACACGTATTTATACATATATTTAAAATAAACATACATAAAAAAAACACAAACACATATATATTTATATATATTATGTATATATGTATATATGTATATATATATATATATATATATATATATATATATATATATATATGAATGCATGCTTATATACATACATATAGAAAGAGATGTTTATATACACACATATGTATACATACACACACACCACACACACATACACATATATATATATGTATGTATATATATTTGCATGTATGTGTAGGTATGTGCGTATGTGTGTATATAAATATATATGAAAGATTTATTCGAAATGCATTAAAAGATATGTGTAGACAAGTGAAGACATCTTGAAACACATGGAATTGCATGAAGGTGGAGCAGGGCAGGATGGGGCCATGTTGTCTGAAAATATTTTGAAAATATTTGAAATTACCAAAAAACAAAAAAAAATCGAAAATAATTCCCTGCGATCGCTTTTTCTACTTTGATTTTTCTCCTCTCTCTTTTCTCCCCCTCGCTCCCCCTCTCTCCCCTCTTTCCCTCCTTCCTCTCTCTCTCTCTCTCCATCTTCCGCTTCGTCTGTGCGCTTCTCCTACATTTCCTTTCTAACCAATTTTTCCCCCTCCTCCTCCTCTTCTTTCTCCTCGCTTCGCCCCCATCCCACATCCCCGCTTATGACATTTTATTGAACCTGTCGTAACCCTTGGAAATTCCACTTCTTAAAAGTATTATTTCTATTTTCATGCATAAATTTTATAGATCTTCTTGATATTGTTTCATTATTGTATATATTTCAATTATGTCTCCAATTTACTTCCATACCTACCATAGTTTAACGCAAAACACCCAAACATATTTCATTAACATAAATATTTCAATCATTTCTCCGATATCCTTCCACACTTAACGTCGATAAATGTACAGCACTTAGCTATGTTTCATTATCTTAAATATTTCAATTTTGCTCCCGTATTGTTTCAGCATAACACTGAACCATGTTTCATTATCTTTAATAGTTCAATTATATCTGATATTTCCTTCCATAATTAATATCGTTTAACCCTTTCGATACCAACCCAGCTGAAAGTGCGTCTGGCTCTGTAGTACAAGTGTCTTGTTTTCAAAAGTTCTGAAATAAAATACTCCACCAAACCTTAGTCGCAATTTATGTTACTAACAATAACTTAGTGATAGTTAAGTTATTTTTGTAAATTCTTTGTTATATTTAGAATTAATTGAAAGAAAAAAAGAGCATTTTAATGAGTAGAGTGACGAAATGGTTCAAATATATAACAGAGAAACAATTCGTAACCCTTTTGTTTCCAACCCAGCTGAAACTGCCACTGGCTCTGAGTACAAATGTCTTGATTTCAAAAGTTCTGAATTAAAACCTTCCACCAAGCCTTAGTAACACTTTATATTCCTAACATAAGCTTAATGATAACTAAGTTATTTTACTAAATTCTTTGTAATATCTAAAATTAATTGAAAGAAACACAGAGCATCTCAAAATAAATATAGTAACGAAAGGGTTAAAATATATAACAGAAAAACAATTCTTGACGCCTTTATTACCAACCCGGCTGAAACTGGGTCTGACTCTGTAGTACAATTGTCTTGTCTTCAAAAGTTCTGAATTAAAACCTTCAACAAACCTTAGTCACAATTTATGTTCCTAACATTAGCTTAATGATAACTAAGTTATTTTACTAAATTCTTTATTATATTTAAAATAAATTGAAAGAAACACAGAGGATCTCAACAGAAATATGATAACAAAAGGGTTTATACTTTACGCTGAACCTTGTTAACTATTTCAGTTATATCACCGACTTCCTTTCATAATTAAAATAGTTAAACTCATAGCCTTGTTCCATTATCTTAAAAATTTCAATTATATCTCCGATTTCCTTCCATAGTTAAGATCGTTTAATGCACAACATTCGGCCATCTTTGTAATCGCATCCCATTTTGTAATCCCATTTTGAACTCCTTATTTCATTATATAATTACAGAGGCGTTAGCGAAGTATTGTTTGTTTTTAATTAGTTTCAATTGTAGAAATGATCAAGATTGAGTGGGCGATAATCGCGTCCAGTCGACACATTTAACTCGGGTTTATCTATCTACCCGTCTATCTGTGTATCTATCTATTTCTTTCTCCCTCTCCATCTCTCTCTCTCTCTTCCACTCTAAGGCTCTCTCCCTTAGTCTCTCCCCCCTCTCTCTCTATGTCTCTCTATGTCTCCACACGCTGCCACGGACATTATATACTTCTACATAAACCCAGGACTCTCAACAAGAATAAAGACAATGAGATGCATCACCCCTTACCGTTCCATGGCTTCCACTAGAATCCCCACCACCAATACCGCCACCACAACCACCGCCACCACCGCCGCCGCCACCACCACCACCACCACCACCACCACCACCAACAGCAACAACAACAACAACAACATCACCATCATAACTCAATTTACACGAATAAAGATAAGAATATAACAACAATGACAACAACAACAACCACTGCACATAAATAATATAATAATAATAATAATAATAATAATAATAATAATAATAATAATAATAATAATAATAATAATAATGATAATAATATTAATAATAATAACAGCAACAACAACAACAAAAACAACACCAGTCATGATACATTTTCATTAGGAAGATCGGCGGCCACCATAAATGCTAGACTCCAAACTCACCACCACCACCGCCGCTATAACCACACCGCCATTATCACCACCCTCACCATTGCCACTGCCGATACCACCACCATTTCCATTGCTACCACGATGACGACCACCACCACAACAACAATCATAACCACCATCAACAACGCATTCAGCATTACCACCACCACCACCACTACGACCAACATCACCACCGCCATCACCACCAACAACAACTACAACAACTACAACACTACCTCCAAACCACTACTACCACCGCCATCACCCCCACCACCACCACCGAGAACAACAACAACAGCAACAATAATATTTTCATAACGCCATCTTTGCCCAATTTTACAATGCAAGGTGAAATTGATAAGAGGGACATACTCCTTTAATAGGGACATCATTTGGTTTAAGGGATTAGCGGACATTTAAGTCAGGGATTAACCAGCTGTCACTGAGTTTTTTTACTTCTTTCAATCCCGTTTATTTATTATTATTGTTATGTTTGTTTCTTTTTGGTTTTTCAGTTTATAATTGTTCTTTTTTTGCTTTTTTCTGTGTGTTCTTTTCATGGTGGATTTGTTGTTCCACCCGAATCAAAATTGATTAAATAATCCCATGATCAAGACGTGCCATCCGTGACCCTTTATTCAGCGACAACAGACCTAAATTGTGTCCTCATTTTTCTAATAATGTAGGGTAGTTTTTTCAGGGAAATATTAGCTGTTCTTTCTCGCGTGTTGACCGACCGTTTAGACGTTTAGCCACTGAATCGTGTTTCTTGCTTAAGCCTTGGTCTTGACTTGACCGGTAGACCGATAATTAAAACCATTCATGATTAGGCCAGCTTTATTCCAAGCATTGCCTACATCGGAGTATATCAAGTCACACACACACACACACACACACACACACTCACACACTCACACACACCATACATATACACATGTTTTGTGTTCTATTTTATTTGCTTCACGACACCTATATAAATATATATTATATATATATATATATATATGTGGGTGTGTGTATAATATATATATATATATATATATATATATATATTATATATATTACATTTATATATATATTAATATATATATAGGTGTATATATATATGTATTAATACATACATAATACAACATACTTACATACAATACATATATATATATGTGTGTGAGTATATATATATGTGGTGGGAGACAAACACAAACAAAAACACACACGCACACATACATATACACACACAGACACATGCGACAGGCTTCTTTCAGTTTCCTTCCTCCAAATCCACTTACAATGATTTGGTCGGGCTAAGGCTATGGTAGAAGCCGTTTCCAAAGGTTGGCACCCAGTGGGACTGAACCCCGAACCATGTGATTCGGAATCAAACTTCTTATCACACAGTCATGTGACGGTAGACAATGGTTAATGGAAAATTAGATTACTATTGCGCGTAGGATTACCAGCCACGCAAACATTATTGTTATTATTTATTTCTTTATTACCCACCGGGGGCTAAACAAAGAGGGGACAAAGACAGATAAAGGGATTAAGTCGATTACATATTACATCGACCCCAGTGCGAAACTGGTAATTATTTAATCGACTCCGGAAGGATGAAAGGCAAAGTCGACTTCGACGGAATTTGAAATTAGAATGTAACGGCTGACGAAAAACCGCTTCGCATTTCGCCCGGCATGCTAACGCTTCTGTCAGCACACCGCCTTTATTTTTGTTAATATTACTGTTCCTTTGGAGGCAGCGAGCTGGCAGAAACGTTAGCACGCCGGGCGAAATGCCTAGCAGTAATTCGTCTGCCGTTACGTTCTGAGTTCAAATTCCGCCGAGGACGACTTTGCCTTTGATCCTTTCGGGGTCGATAAAATAAGTACCAGTCGAGCACTTGGGTCGATGTAATCGACTTACTCTGTTCCCCAAATTTCAGGCCTTGTGCCTATAGTAGTAAAGATTATTATTGTCTTCGATTAGTGTGGTTGCGAGTTGTGATGGTATTGATAATATTTTGTCGTCGATGGTGGAGGTGGTGATGGTGATTGCAGTGGTGCTGGTGGTGAATATATTAGCGTGATAATGACTCTACTCTAACAATACCATTAGCACTACCATCCGCACTGCCTTCACTAATACATTACTCCATCCTTCATATATGCGGGGTGGGGGGAAGGTCAGCGTATATATGACTGGACTGAACTGCGACAGTCTCTCATTTACAAACATGCGTGACCTCAAGTCGAATGTAAGAAAAACATTATTAAAATAGTTAATAACTTAATTAATTCATTAATTAACGCACTGGTTAATTGTGTGTCGTTGTACAATTTTTATGATACATACAAGATAACTTCTAGAATGACATCAAAGTGTGTAAGAGAGATAGAAAGAGAGAGAGAGAGATTGAGAGAGAGAGAGAGAAAGAGATATAAAGAAAGAGGAGAGAATGATAGGGTGTGAGGCGGAGGTAAAACTGAACGAAACGTTTAGGAAATTAGTGAATACAATAAAGCCATTAATTTCATAAACAACAACAACAACAACGACAACAATAATAATAATGATTTCATTTATTTGCCATGAGAGGGGGGAGGGGCAATACAAAGACAAAGTGTTGAGGTTTAGAAATAAAGAAATGAAAAAAATAATTAGATTAGAGACAAAAAAAATGTAAGCATACACGGTATACAATGAAAAAGAAAGGAATATATACATAGTATGCAAGGGTTTAAAGAAAAGAAAAAGTGGGGAAGACGATAGAGATGTAGCCCTTCCGATACATAATGATCTCTAGGGATATTCGGGGAACCGCGCTGTTCGAGATTTTCCTGAACACGAAGAGCGAGTACCCTCTCCAATTCCTTCTCACCGACTCGTAGGTCTACACTTAGAGGGGTACCATCCACTCATGCCATTCTCGCAACTTTCACCCACCTTTCGATAAACTCTAAATCCTTCCTACTAAAGACACAAGGCCTGCAATATATGGGGTGGGGGAGGGGTAAGTCGTTTACTGGTGCTCGACTGGTACTTGATTTATCGACCCCCAAAAAAATCAAAGGCGAAGTCAACCTTTCATCGTTTCGGGTCATTAATAATAATAATAATAATAATAATAATAATAATAATAACAACAACAACAACAACAACAGCAACACTACCACCACCACCACCACCACCACCACTAACTACAACAACAACAACATAATAATAATAATAATAGTAATAATAGTAAGGCAGAAAGTGTTATGATGAACATTGTTTTGTCTTGGTAAAAAAGATGGGCTGCGGCAAATATTCTTCTCAAAACCCCAGGTTCGCTTCTCAATTGCTTGACCTTAACCAGTTGAGCATGTCCCTTAGTGGCTGAGGATATGTGCATCTCTGATTACGAGTAGATGTAGTGGGGAGCATTTTTTGGGGTTTGGATCATTCACCTTTGGAAACCTTTTGAGCGAGATGGGCTATTCAATCTGAAGAAAATTCTAACTGAGCCCCACCTACAAGGTCATGCACTGTTTATCTTGATATGAGATCACCATGTTGTGCAGATATGGTTGTGATACATGTACCTGGAGTACCCTTATCAGACGGGTAGTGATGATAGGTATACTGGGCTTCGTATATTTGTACATCAGTGTCACATCGAGGGCATGCTCTGCTCTCTCACTCAACAGTAATAATAATAACAACAACAAGAACAGCAATAATAATAATAATAATAATAATAATAATAATAATAATAATAATAATAATAATAACAATAATAATAATAATCGTTTCTAATATAGTCACATTTAGAGGAAAGAGTTGCACGTATTGATCTTAGTGCTTGGACTGGTTCTTATTTTATAAAACCCGTAACAATTGAAGCCAAAGTTGATCTCGGCGGTATTTGAACTCAGAACGTAAATATCCTATATGTCTCTAAGCAATTTGTGCGACGCGCTAATGATTCTGCCAACTCGCCGCCTTAATAACAGTTTCTGAATTTGGTACAAGGCCAGCAATTTTGAGGGGGCAGGACAGTGTTGGTCCGAACCATAGACCTCAGGACTTGATTGCTACTTTATTTTAATGACCTTGAAAAGATGAACTGTAAAGGAGTTTGAAAACAGGATAAAAAACCTGGGAGCAGATTTCCGTTGCTCTACCGAGTCTTTCAATCAAGCACCATGGAATATTTGTTTCTAGTATAGGTACTAGATCTAGCGTGTAGAAGAAAGATAACTGATTGGTACTCGACTGGTACTTCAGTGGTACTTACTCTATCTTTTGTTTCTTACTTGTCTCAGTCATGCTTTGACATGATTTGACATAGATAAGTAATAGACCAATATTTTTAGAATTTTGTTCAGATTTATGTACATGGATCTATTTATACATACAAACATAGAGACCGACATAGTGACATACCGACAGACAGATAGACAGACAAACAGACTGATAGAAAGTAGATAGATAGAGATAGATAGATAGATAGCTTAGATAGATACAATATATAAATATATAATTATATTATATATATATAGATAGATAGATAGAGAGATAGATAGATAGAATAGATAGATAGATAGATAGATAGATCTATATATATATATATATATATATATATATATATATATAGATAGATAGATAGATAGATAGATAGATAGATAGATAGATAGATAGATAGATAGATAGATAGATAGATATATAGATATAGTATGTGTGAGAGAGAAAGGTGGTCATATAGTTGTACCAGAGTACGAAAGCTAGATGAAGGACGAGAGAGGGGGAAGAGTCGGAGAGAAGAAAGGAAACATGGATATATATATATGTCTGTATAGTAAAAGAGATAAGGTGGCATAGAAAGTAAGCTTGGTGGTAATAAAATGAGAGAGAGAGAGAGAGACAGAGAGACAGAGGGAGGTATAGAGAGAATGAGAGCGCCTTAGGAAGACTGTGAAGAGTGAGAGTAAAAAAGCAAAAAGAAGCAGAGAGAGGGGGGTATTAATGAGGGATGGAGTAAGGATAGGAGAGTTATTTGAGTGTCATGTATTCAATTTAATGTCAGCTAATTGCTGACATACAGGTTTGTACAACTGACGTACTGTTGGTTGTGTATTGTCAATGGTGACAACTCTGTATATTCCCACACGTCACGCATCACACACACCCGCAAACGCTCCCACCACAACTATGCGCGCGTGAGCTTGGGGCGTGTATGTGTGTTTGTGTGCGTGTGTTATTATGTATGTATGCATATATGTATGTATGTAAGTATGTACGTATGTATGTATTTATGTATGTATGTATGTATGTATGTATGTATGTATGTATGTATGTTATTTATGTACGTATGTATGTTTGTTTGTTTGTATGTATGTATGTATGTATGTACAACCTGTTTCATGGTCGGGTCGTCGGCGACTAAACCGGCAACCCCACCAAGCTTGCTTGGTGAGCAGGGTCTTTATTGGACTTCCTGCGGGATGAAAAGCAAAACCCGTCAAAGGGCGGAGGAACTCTTCAGAGTTATGGCCGCCATCCAATAAATGTCTTAAGTCTGTATCATGCGCGGGGACATAGAAATAATCGGACTGAATACCCGATCGCGCGGTTAAACCATTGAGAGTGAAGGACTCCTAGCCTTTGTTAGGGCATCCTTCTAGAAGAAGGTAACTCAGGTAACTGGGATAACTCCGATATAAACCCTGCGACTCAGTGGTTACCGATGATGTTGACTTGTTCTTC
>NW_021825401.1:0-15755 GCF_006345805.1 Octopus sinensis | reverse complement strand
CTTTGAAAAAGCTGCTGTAAGTACAACAGTGACCGATTGTGTCTGGCTCAACTATTTTAGTGTGGCATGTATTTTAGACATCATGTATGTTTTTTTGTTGTTATGATGTGTTATTTATATGTATGTGTGTGTGTGTGTGTGTATATATATATATATATATATATAGATAGATAGATAGATATATATATACATATATAAAACCAATTTGTAATCCATAATAGAACGGTTGCAGTAAGTCAGTAGCATGAGTTGTGGATAGAACTCCACAGGACTGGTGGAATAAAACTCCACTCACAAGTGTTGGGTTTTCATGGAAAACGATGTACATTTTTTTTTAAAAACAGTTTACTGTTGCACACTCACTGCAACCTGACAAATTTTGACAAATTGAAGCTGGAGTATAGAAGAGAGGGGAAGAACAATAAACAAACAGATTTATGAAGTGACCAAAGAACTGGTCAAATTGTACAATGGAACGTTTCTTGAGTAGGTTTTTTTTAAAAAGTGTGATGAGAGGATGGGGCTAGGGGAAAAATTTGAGGGAGAGAAAAAGAAAAAAAAAAAAGAACCCATAGAAACCACATGTAGTCAATGTTTAAAAAAAAATAAGATTCAAAAATGACAAAGTTTAAAAATTAATAACAAATATAACAATTACCCTGTTACCAAGATATATATTTATATAGAGAGATTTAAAACTCAGTTTTATAAAAAGTTTATATATATATGTATATATATAAACATAATATTTAAGATATGGACTATACATATTTTACAGCAGGAAATTTTGTAAATAGAAATTAATGAGTTTGTGCAGGACATTAGGATGTTAATGAGGGGAGGTGGGGGAATTAATGCTCCCTACTTATAAACTGCTGGTTAAAATAGAGTAACTCATATTGTGTGAAGGGGGGGCAGGTTCTCTTACTTCAACTTGGTTTTAAACAACCCACCCACCCACCTCAAAACTTGATACTAATTGATAAAATGAGGGCACAGAACATATCACAACAATCAACTTACATTTTCATATCCACTGACCCCCACCTTCCAAGATAATATGGATTTCCACAAGCCAACCTATGCAACTCCTAAACCAAAATCAATTAGCACTATAATTTGCATAATGAAATGTGGCACAAGTGATGTTTATTAGGCCATCCACCTCACAAATATGGAGGGAGGATTGAGGCCCTGGATAGTTCCATTTCTTTTTCTTCACATATGTCCCTCTCTATTTTATTAATACCACTTTATGCAGTATTATATTCAAACAGCTAAGAAAAAAAAAAAATATATATATATATATATATATTTATTGAACAAATTTTCAAAATGTTTCCCAAAATGACTTACTAATTTTTGATTTTTAAATTCAAAAACTAACGAGTGTCATTAAAATGTAAGTTGTACCATTATTTTAAGCAATGTAATCCAATCCTTCTACTCGAAAATAGGTAGCCTGGGCTGGCAGAACTCATTGCTTTAACTTCTAGATACACTAACTGGAAACCTAAGTCAGTAATCAGATTATGTCGTTACGACCCAAAGAATTTACAAACTGAAAGAATAATCTAATTATTGAAGAAATCTAGTAAAATTATATTTGAAAGCTTAATCATTTGATTAGGGGATGGAGTGGCCTAAGCAAGTAGTTGAAAAGGTTGGTGGTCCATACCTCATTCAGGGATGGATAACTTAAATGACAACAACCTACTTCATTTGGCGGTAAATATTATACCAAGTACTGATACAGTTCACACAGCTCCCTCAATGTTGCTAATTTGCAGGTTTGAGTTTGGCTCTACCCGTAGGTTTATGTAACGTGGAAAGAGGTAAACCCCACCAGATTGACAGGTAGCTATGACCCTTTTTATATGTACCATGGGACTAACAGAAATACTATATTCAGAGATTATGAAACAATGTATTATATATATATATATTGAGAGATAGGCAGGATCGGTGGGAAATTAGTGTTTCTAAGTAAATATAAACAGAAGACTAGTCACAACCAATATTTAAGAGATTTTTTTTTTTTTGTTCTCTTTTCATTTTTATATCAGGGGAAGGAATGACTACTTCCAGCCAATTTAATGAGTAGGAAGGTGGGGCAATTATGAATTTGTAATTATATATTAAATAAAGAAGAGATCACAGACAGAAAATAAACATTTTGATAATCTAAGAACAAAAAAAAAGCCAAAATTGGGAAAGGTGGGGTAAAATTTTAAGGTTTCTTATTGGAATCAGTATTTTGTGTGTATTTGTTTGTGTGAGTGAGAGAGACAGAGATTTTGGAAAGGAGATGTGGATAAAAACTTTTTTTCTTTTAAATAATGATAAAATAATTATAGTTATCACAAGCTAAACAAACATCAAAACGATAGCATTCAAGGTGACAGCAGTAGAAAAATAGTTGCTTTTGTTTGTTGTTAAAGGATTCTGACAAAGAAATAAACAGAATGAAGATATATTACATGCCATGTCAGAGAATGTAAGAGTGGGCAGAGTGAGTGACAAAGTTGAGAAATACACCAAAAATGTTGGGAGAGGGGAATAAAATTTTCATCGTAAGCATTAGAAGATTTTGAGCCAAAAAAATAAAATAAGAGAAATTGAGGGAAGGTCTGTTAAAATATTTTTCTTTTTGTTCCTTGCTGTTAGGAAAATAGAGATATTTTAGTTACATAGAATGAAGTTTCAAGCAGAAGATTGTGTGTGGAGGGGAAGGATTCAGTTTAGCACAATCACTCAAAGCAGGAGTCTAAAGTACAATTACCTAGTAAGTTATTTAGTAAACTTTACAAATTTGGTTAAGTGTATATGATGTGGGGGAGACCATAATCCTGGTGTACTTAGCAAAGGTCTTTATCAGAAAAGGTTTAAAAAAAAAAAAGGGAGGTAATATGTTTGATATTTCTCATTTATAATAAAGTCATAGAAGAAATGTGACTGACAACCTAGCAAAGAATTCACATTTCACACATCAAAGAGAAACTGCCATTAAGCTGTGTATTTAGTTTTACCTGCTAGAAACAGTAGCTGAATATCTCTCAAATCACATCCTACTGTTTTAGAATAATGAATCATGTCCTGAGATATACATAGATAAGGTATGCAATATCTTAAAAGTAACTTTTTGATTTTTTCTTTGGAGATTAGCTGTGATTACAATGATCTGAAAATCCATGAAGGAGCTAGATCGGGCATTGAATATTTGCTCAGCAAGAAAGTTAATAGTAATATGTTGGGCATGTTTCACAATTAGACATCACTTCAATTCCTAAGTGTGGAAGTTACGAATGCTTAGCTTGAAGACTCCCTACAAAAGTATACATTTAGGCCTAAACTACAAATACAGAGGGCCTACTCGACAGGAGATATAACTAACCACAACTTAAAGCCAACAATACAAATTCATAGGATTTTTTTTTCCAATATGCCCACACCTCCACATGATGAAAATCTTTCATGGATAATGTCACAGCAATAAAAATACATGACCCATGATCTGGTTGAGTCATCTTGCTTCATCTTATGCAATATTTTTCACTAGAAACTTGGTTATGTCTTTTAATTATTTTTTTTAAAAAAATAATCAAAAGTTTCAAGGAATGAAGTAAAATAACTTTCTCCTTAAATAAGATGAAGCTTGAGAGCAAAGGTTTTAATTTTGCTATAAAAACTTTTTAAAAACAAAGTTCTGCATTTTAAATCTAAAGGTTGTGCTAGTATCAAAATGATTAAATAACTTCATAACTTACAAGAGACTGTTTACAGATAGAAAAGTAGGTTTTTGTGAAAAGCTTTTGCAGTGTTTTAGGATAAATTATTCTTTAATACAATGGAAAGGGAAGAGTTAAAGAAATAGGACACCTTTTACATTTTGGATACAGGGGTTAGTTACATTTTTTTTAGAATACTATTTCACCAATGTTAAAAGGAAAAGTATTTAAATGTATTTTTTAAAACTTAATTTCTTTTTAAGATATATAATATATTAACAGGGAGAAATAACAAGAGCTTAGGGATATGTTATCAACAGTGGGGGGGAAAAAAGAAAAACTGACCTTCCCCCAATGCTAAGCATTTGATCGTATGCCTGTGTGGAGTTAGTTCCCTTGCAACGGGAACACCTACAGAAGGACCAATAGTTGTTAATTTTCAGATATATCTATTGGTTCTTCCACGAGGCACATGCCTTTTGGGTTCGTCATAAAGAGAAATGGAGTGCTGTGACATTCATTTCTTTTCCAAAGGAGTAACAAACAACCTGGAATGAAAACTGCATAGCAGACTCAAATTTCCAGGAACCTCTCTCTTCACATTAGTGCTCACCACAAATTATGGGGAGGAAAAAATAAATCAGTGTGTGAAGAGCACCAACATTCTATTTCACATAAGCAGCAGCAGCAGCAATAATATTAATAATAATGGTAACGATAATAATTAGAAGAAACCAAACATGATATGGTTAGGTGATAAGTATGGAATGGTATTTTCTACAATGTTCTGTTGCCATGAACTTGAAATAATTCAAAGCTAGGTCACTGAAAGTTTTGAAGAAATATTCAAACATAAGAGATAAAAATCAACACGACCATTAAATTCTCAATTTGGGCAAGAATTGATTAGAAATTATTTAAATTTTTTTGTTATTTTCCTTTCCTTGTAAAATTAATTATAAGAAAAATATAAGGAATTACAGTAACAAAAACGTAAGTAGGAAAATGCTAGAAGAAGCAAATAAATTTAGCTTGAAATGTAATTAGATAGTGAAAATAACTTACATTTTGATTGATCTAAGGGACTTCAAAAGCAAATCCTGAAAAATCCTTTTCATTTAATCCTTTAGCTTTGAAAATTTAAAAATAGAAAAATTTAAATCTTAATGTCAGAGAGTGATCATGTCTGGCCTTGTTGACAAGTAGCCTTTGGTAGCTAGAAAACATCAACCAAACCATACAGGAATTTCTGTCATTAGATATCACCTAAATTAACACCACTAATTATCACTAAAACGTTAAAAGAAACTTACTTTCAAAAATGTATTTGATGAGTTAGTAACCGTAAAATGAAAGATAAACAAAAAACTGCTAAGGAAAGGGGAATTGGTAGAAATCTAAACGGTAAAAATAAAACTATGAGGAAGATAAATTATTATTAAAGAATATTTAAAAAAATATTTTAAATGTAATAACATTTCCTTTACTCAATTGTGAGGTGCTCGTTTGCCTTTCATATATGATATCCACCGTTCTGCAGTGTTTTTAAATAAAGGATTATCATCTATCGTAGATAACAAGAGGATTTGATTGATATGTGTCGTGTGGTAATCCCAACGGGCTCGGTTGGGAGTTATGCCAAGGGTTAAATGTCTAAGGTCATAGAATGTTCCAGACCCATTGTCAAATAGAAGTAACATGTGCTTCAATGAATGCATGCCAGTATCGAAGAGCATTTGAGCCAGATGCTTTCCTGTTCCAGTGGCAATCTCTTTCACATCATAGAGACCAAGCAGAGAGTATATGAATCCATTCAGAACAAAACTACTCGGTTGTGTTGGGTATTCTTCGTACCATGTGTATACACCTGCATACTTGGCCATAACACCTCCTTCTGCACTGCTCACCTGATAGAGTTTCAAACCATTGACCGCTGCATTCAAATAGACTGGGTTTTTCGTTCTTATATAGGCTCTGACAAGGAGAGACATGGCTTGCCCTTGAGCCATAGCAGAATACCAACCAGGGTCGAGTTCAAGCATGCTTAATTTACGAGCCACCATAATAGGCCATCCACCTCGATCATCCTGGTGCTTGACAAGCCAGTTAGCAGCATCATAAAACTGGTCAAGATGTGCAGCTGAAGAAACGGTAATGTTGTCCATCTGACCTTGTCCGTGTAAAGTAATTGCAGAGAGGTGAACAATTATGTTGCGTAACTTGCCCTTCTTCACTTTAGAGTACTGTAATCCCATTCCTTTCTGGAAGTCTATGGCTATGTCTCGAGTAATGTGGCGCCATGACATTGGAATGTCTCCAAGACCATAGTAGATGTTTGTTCTATCTATTGTTATCAACGTGTTGCTGAATACATAATGAATGTGAAAGATGCGGTCCTTGTGAACTTTGAGAGAAACTGTTATTGAGCCATTGCTCACAAAGAAAAAATCAAAGGAAACAAGAAACGAATCCTCTTCCACATCCATGGATATCCCTGGGGTATTTTGAGATTCTGAAAAACAAAACAAAAAAACAAAAATGAACAATAGAACAGAACAACAAAAACAGCATACATGGGTTCAACTACCATCTATAAATGCAACTACTTAGCAGTCCTTCAGTTTGCTAGAAATAGCAGATAAATTCCATTAAATCATGTCCTGCCATCTTTAAAATATGAAAGATGTTGAAAAATGCAGTCCAAGATACACTATACCTAAAGGAAAATGATGAGTTGGTCACAGCTGGAAGGATTTCAGGTCCATTCCAATATCAGTTTTGGACCAAGCAACAGAAAACAACAAATACCAACAACACAGTACTGTTGTTAACACACTCAATGATGTACATTGAAGGAGTGTAAACCAGCGCTCTACAAATAAAGTCTTTTGTGTTAGTTGTTCCCCAATAAGGCAAACCCCACCCCCGTCACTCTCGCAATTACAAATGCAGATTGTCCCATTGGGAATCTGCAACTAATGACAGTTTGCCAATTAAAATACATAAATGAGTACAAGGCAATTTAATATTCATATAAGACATCTTGTATGTGAATAGACTTGAAAGGTTAAAACTGTTGTACTTTTCAACAAGGTACATAACTCTTCCTGTCTTAAGTAACATAATAATGGTCAGTATTGGTACAAAATAGTTAGAATTTGTAAAATTAGACAAGGCAATAGTTTCTGTTCCTTAACCCTTTCATTACTGTATTTCTATTGAGATGCTCTGTGTTTCTCTCTATTATTTTAGATATTAGTAAAACAACTTAGTTATCATTAAGCTAGTGTTAGGAACATAAATTGTGACTAAGTTTTAGTGGAAGATTTTAATACAAAACTTATGAAAACAAGACTTTTGTACTACAGAGCCGGTTTCAGCTGGGTTGGTAACGAAAGGGCTAACGGTTCAATGATTAGTACTAAGAAGAGAATCAAACTGCAAAACCAATTTATATTTATATCACAGAGCAAATCACAATTTATTTTTTTTTATCAGTTGGCAGATATAAGTACAAATCAACAAACAGTTCGCAAAAATTATAAACAAAGCCATTGGCTTGTTCAGGCTCAAAGGTCCAGGTACTTCTGGCTAGTGAGAGATTTGGGGCTGAGTGTGTCACAAACACTGTTGCTGTGAAAGGAGAAAAGTCTTGTGACATACACAACAGCAACTAGCATATTTTGCATTGAAATCTGCTGGAATGTATTAAGAATAAATGTAAAAAATATAATTTTTATATCACAATTAGCAAACAATAATCCCATTTTGTTGGAGTTTTGCAACTTGCCAATCACTAGTTTGCCAATGACAAGAACAACCACAGTGTCCATAACTCAGTGCAGTAAATTCATCCAAAAGAGCTCTAGTTTTCAACAATGTTTGTTATTCCCTAATATATGTCAGGGAAATATATATATATGATGGGCTTCCATGCAGTTTCTTCCTTCCAAATTGCACTCGCAAGACGGTGATTATTGTGAAACTATAGAAGACACTTGCCCTGGTCCACTGCAGTGAGATTGAACCTAAAACCATATTGTTACAAAGTAAACATTTTAACACACCTGTCTCCATTACAATGCTGGCCGCTTTTGTATATGAACAGAAGGCTACAGATATGGAGAGAGGGTACTATCACTTATATCGACCCCATTTCTTGACAGATATCTTCTTTTATCAGCTGCACAAAAATGAGAAACTAAGTTGACCTCAGCAGAATTTGAACTCAGAATGTTGAAGACTGAAACTAAACACTGCAAGCTATTTTTACAGTCTATTGCTCTAATAATAAAAAAAAAAAACTAAATCTCACCTCTGAAGAGATGTGTAAATATTTAAGAAAAATGGAAAAGTGAGTGAACAGAGAAATTCAATAAAACTAACCAGGAGCATCAAATTCAATCACTTTCCCAACTTCAGGATCATCAACCACTTTTATGTGCGTGCGAGAATTTGGTAGGTACCAATTCTGCAGGTTTTCATCGCTGCCATCTTCTAGGATGATAACATCTGGTTTGTCCTCATTCAGGAATTTACTGTAATGGCTTAAGCCAAACTGGGCAATCTGAATTGGATAATGGTGGCCTTGAGGTCCCCACTGAGTTGACACAGGAACACCTGGAAATGATAAAAGCGAAAATTACTGGATACTGAAATACAAGGAAAATTATACAAATATTTTTGGGGATACAGACCATCTGAGACCACATCTATTTCTATGATATAAAACTGATCCTTTTAAAATGATTGTATCTAAGTGAAAACCTCTCATCATGAACTTCAGTTTACAAACCAATTTTTAATGAAAAAGTTATTTTACAAAATCCCTTCAAATTCTTGATTATATTCAAAATTAATTAAAACGGTATTTTTCATTAGAAATTTGGCAATATAAGAGTTGTGAAGGTTATAAGCAAAGTAATTGTGATGGATAAGCTGCTCAAACTACAGACCATATCAAAATGAATTTGAAATTGCCTTTGTGTAAGCACTTAACCTACTGGTTTACAGTTAACATGACTGATAAGTTCCACTCCTTCGTCAGGATTGAGTGACACAACTACATGAAATTCAATTCTTCTTACAAATAAACTATCCCAAACATGCAACACTTATAGATATATACATATAATACAATTTTAAAAAATAGCACAGCTATGAGGTTAACAAGTTTGCTTCTTAATGGTTCTGGATTCAAGCCTTCTACAGAGTACCATGATTGATTTCTTTTTTCTGCTGCTTTAGGTTGAACGAATATCGTGTGTGCTTGTGTAAGATGAGATACTGCACAGAAGCCTGTCATGTTTGCGGGAGTGGGGGACGCATACAAACACATTTGTATGTATTTATATGTACATTTATATACATGCACAGACAGGTAACAATTGGCAACAAATCAGAGGCAGGAGGACTCTCTACACTTAGCAGAGACCAGGCAACAAACTCTGTTGCATGGAAGGCATTCAGCCTTAGAAACCAAGACAAAAATGAACCCTACAAAAAGATGTGATCTCCAAAACATGTCTAGAACACCAAATAACAGACTTGGATTGCATTGACTTGTCCAACCCATGCCAGCATGGAAAAGTGAACACAGAAGGATGATAATGTAGTGTAAATATGTGTCTATGTATCAAGTTATATCTGTTCCTTCGAAATAAGTAAAATTTAATCATTTGATAGAATAAGTACCATACTCAAAAAAAGCACTGTGGTTTAAATGATTGGTTAAAACCCTTAAATGTTAGGACCTCATCATAGTCACAGTTCATTATTGAGGGGAACAACAACAATGCAATGACTGACTGTAATTGAAATACTAACTAAATATAAATATATACGTTTCAAATCTTACTCTGAGCAGTCATTGTGTTGTATCCAGGAAATTCTTGTTTGCCCTAATTACAAGGTTGCGATTACTCTTCATGATATTTGGCCCCAAGTCAACCCTGATCCCCTATTTTTTTCAACAATTTTGTAATATGGAAGACCCATAAACCATGTCAAGTGAATGTTGGATGTTTAAAGATGTCGAGATTTTTCTAAAATATAAAATATTTAAATCAGGTACAATACCTACATTTAAAATACAACTTTTGAAAAAAAAAAGTTGATGGGATTAGAATGTGAATAGGATATTGTAATATCAGTGATCAGAAAAATAACAGATATGCCAAGGTCCAACGTAATATAGTAACAGTTTCCACCTTTAGCAATTTCCATAAATATGTAACATAGAAGGCATTAATCCAGACAAATATCTAAGAGGAGGCATATGTTAGTGGGAACATCATAAAAACATACAGAGGATAAATGACTGTGTAAAATTAGCTTCTGCTGGATTTACTATAAGCTGCTGGTTTTCTCATGTGCATAAGATATGGAGAGGAGGCATTTGTAAGACATCATTCAGAGAAAGGAGACACTGAGCAACAAAAGGTTAAGATTAAAAGAACATTCTTCAATGGTTTCTTTAAGATGATAGGGTGTGATCTGAGGAAACTTCACCTACTATTTCTAGCAAGTTGAGTACCACACAGAGCCTCACAATAGATTCTGTTGTTTCACTCCAGGTTGGACCTGATAAAGCAGACCTACAAACAAAATTAATTCCATCTCTAACCATCCCATGTCTTTTCAATACCAGGTACCTAATTAATACATCTAATGCAGTTTTAAGTACATCTTTTATAAGGTATGATTTAAGGGACATTCAGTTGCTATTTCTAGCATCCCTATAAAAATAGTATCCAACATTTGAAGAGCCAGCATTGGGGATAGCAAAGGGAATGATCCTCTAATTGCTTGCTCCAATTTACTCTGCCACAAACTGTAGGGCATGCAGCTGTAAAAACAACTACTTCAAATAATAAACCACCCCATGCAAGCAAAGATGGGAACAGGGAGCAGATGAAGATGGGAAAAAAATTCCCAGAAATTAGAACCAACTAACAAAAGCCCTTTCCATTAATACTTTTCAATCTGCATAAAAAAAAAAATACAATGTCAAATTTTTTTTTTCATGCTAGCTTTCATGTGTGTATGTTATACTGGTTTTAACAACCTATGATTTTCATGGCTTGCAAACTAGCAGTTTGACAAATAAATTAATAAAAAAAGGACTAGATTAAGTAAGTAATGGAGTCAATATGACCAACTATAAAAGCCTTGAAAGTTGCATCCCAGCATAGACACACTCTTGACTAAAACCAATAAAAAATAAATCCAAAACAAAAGAATATACATGTATGTATCTGATAAAGCTATGGATTAATTAATGAATGGCACGAGAGCCATAGAAATCAGCTGTAAGAATACTATAGGTTACTTCTAGAGGTGCAATGGCCCAGTGGTTAGGGCAGCGGACTCGCAGTTGTAGGATTGCGGTTTCAATTCCCAGA
The DNA here is from genome assembly GCF_006345805.1 of Octopus sinensis. Taxonomy (NCBI): domain Eukaryota; kingdom Metazoa; phylum Mollusca; class Cephalopoda; order Octopoda; family Octopodidae; genus Octopus; species Octopus sinensis. The sequence continues at coordinate 4,624 of NW_021825401.1, read as the reverse complement.
CCGGGTGTTGTGAGTGTTTAAAGAGCAAAAACACCTAAAGCTCCAAGAGGCTCCAGCAGGGGTGGGTGGCGATCCCTGCCGTACTCTTTCGCGAATGACGGTGCCCCAGCATGTGAGCTGAAACTAGATGAAGATGAAAATGAAAATAATACTAAACAGAAGATAAGATAGTTGGCACGTGGTGTTACAAGTGCTTCAATCCTTGTGATATTTCTTCGTTGAGGTGCGTAACTCTGCATAAACCAGTTTGCTTCACCAATAAATAACAACAGGTTTACTTCCTCTTACTTCATACTTGAATGGGTTGCTGGTGAAGGAAAATCACTTAGTTGTGGATAATAATTAATCCATCAAAATCTAAACGTTATTTAGATAAGATGGGTGTGGCAGCATGCTAGAAGCTAATAAACATCAGATAAAATGTTTCCGAATATTTTGATTAACACTTTCATTGCTATATATCTAACCAAAATATACCACTTATCCAACCATCATATTCTGCCAACATTTGACTGTTTTTTGTCTGCCTGGTGTCACTGAAATGCAACACCAATTATTTATCAGATACCAACTACACAACACTACTACTAGCTACACACTATAACTTACGAAGACACCACTGCTGGTTATACAACATTTCTAACACCACAGCCAGCTACACATTACTGACTAAAACACTGACAGAAGAAACGTTTTAACTCCATGGTGCACATTGTCACTTTGCTCTCTGAATGAAAGATTTCTGCAAAAATGAATTAGCAGCGACCTGTACAGTCACAAGATTTGAACCCACTAGACGTCTCTCTATGGTGACATGTAAAAACCATTGTTTATTTAACTAATCTGAATTCTATACATGATTTGCAAACTAAGATAGCTAACATGATTCAGAGTATGTATGAAAATCTATTTCTAGAACTTCAGAATGACATCACTGTTTGATCTCCCATTTAATTTTAAATCTGGTATAGTGTTGTTACTCCTTTGGTGACTATATTTGAACAAACTGGTGTCTATTTATATTTCTGAAAGAGTGAGTGTGTTCATAGCATCTCAATTTAAGAGTGTCCTTAGTCAAGCCAAATGTCCTAACACAATCATGCCTATCCCACACTACTGGAGTAGTAAAGTGAAAGTTTGCATTCTGAATTTACGTGTGAGGGATTACATTTAAGTATCAATACTCTCACCTTCCATACCACTGATGCATTTCACTCGGTCCCGAACTTCAACATTGTAGTGTTCAAATGACATAAAGACACCACTAGGGGTGTATTTCTTCTTCTGTGGATAAACTTGAGAATAACTGTGCTGCCACTCAAATCGATCCAGCCCTCCATCAGAATGTGTCACAGTTCCATACACCTAGAAAGATGGCAAAGATTGATCAATACAAATATATTGGAAAGTGTAACAAATTAGAGTGGTAAAAAACATATTGAACATGTTTATGATGTCGTCAGTTACTGAATATCTGTTCCTCTGCCTTACTTTACCTTCAGCACTGTCAAAACACAATAATCACGGGGTACCTATTTGTTTACATGGTAACCAATAGTACAGTTCACATGACCAAATGATAAGAACCAACATAAAGAGAGCACTTCTATATGACAGGGTATCCTGCTAGAAATAGCAGCCAAATTCCTTCAAATCACATCATATATCTATCAATTTGATAAAGGAAGGGATACATTAGAATATAGCTTTTTAAAAGCCAGAACAATCTAACTCGGAATATCCTTAATCATAGTCTTCTAACAATAACAACGTGATCAAATGTAGGAGGATAACAAAGAGATAATCTTATTTCCATAGATTTTCATTGAAAAATAATGAACACAAGTGAATTACTGGTAAAAATTTAATCAACTTTAGAAGGATGTAAATCAAACATCAACACCAAAGAAACAAAACTGGATTAGAGTTTCTGACTGATGCAAATAAATAACTTCAAAATATTTATTTTTGGAAGCCTTTGAGCCAATGGAAAAGTGTCTATATAGTCATGAGATTTGCTAGTAAAAGCAGTCACAGCTCCTTCAACTCACAACCCATTGTCTTAAACAGGATGTACTAGATAAGGTCTATCTTTCAATGCATTATCAGAAAAGAAAAAAAACACAATGTTCATGCAGGAATGTCTTTATGTCAGAGCTCTACTTGTTCGAGACAGATCTGAGGGTAAATAACAACAATAATGATGGTTTCACATAAAATAAAGTTTGATGCTCCACCAGTTCAGCTATGTTTTAGATAGACTTAAGGAAGGTTCTAATTGTTACTCAATCTAATAACGAGCAACAAGATCTCCCACAAATCAAACTTCATTGCCTTAATGAAGCAACAATATACTAAATAATGACATGGCTGTGTGATAAGAAGTTCGCTTCCCAACCACATGGTTAAAGGTTCAGTCCCAATGCATGGCACCTTGGGTTATTTTCTATTGCATTCCCAGGTAACCAAAGCCTTGTGAGATGTGTGTGTGTATTAGTGTCTCCTTGCCTTGACATTGCATGATAGTCGTAAATGAGTATTACTGAAATGCAAGCAGTATCTTTTCTTGCCAATCTTCTACAAAATCATGTCCAGTCATGGAGAAATTATTATCTCACTTGGAAACAGGTGAGGATTGGTAACAAAGGCCATTTGGCTGTAGAAAACTCATTTCAACAAATTTAAACACATGCAAGCATGGGAAAATACACATTTAAATTATGATGTAATCCGAAATACAAGGGTTGGCAGAAATGGTCATGGAATTTGACCAAATGAGGATTATTTTTCAACATAGTTCCCTTTGCAGCAGTCCACATGCTTCTTCCATCAGTGCTTGGATCCCATTGGGGAAGAAGCTTTCATTCTGTGGGTCAAAAAAAGACAACAACATCACTGTGTTCTCAGCCAAGTGTTTTTTTCATTTTGACAAACGGATGATAGTAAGATGAGGCCAAATCAGAATTGGGAGGGTGATCAGCCAGTATAAAGCCACAATCGTGCACAGGAACCATTGAAACCAAGGACTTATGTGCTGGAAAATTGTCCTGATACTATAGTTGAGGGGAGGGGGGAGTTGATCATGAATGAAATGATTCTGATCAAAAGTTACTTTGAATATGTCTGACCTGGGGCTAAATATCAACAAGAACACACGCAGATAAATACTTACTTCAAAATAGCGTTCAATGAAGCTAAACGGAATGAAGGTTTCTTTGCCTTCTCTGCGACACTTCACTGTGTACTCCTTGTTGATAAGACACTCCACCTCGTCGTACTGTAGAGAGTTGTAATTCCTGCCATATGCCAGTGATTTAGCGGCCCTCTGGTTAATGTGAGACTCCTTGTAGTCTGGATTTAACTTCATGCCTTTCCTGAAAAACATTAAAAAGACATTAAAAGGAATGAAAAAAATCTGAAGACTATCAAAGCCATAAAGAAGAGAATTTTAAGAGTAATAGAAGTAATTTTGAAATATGCAAAGGTCTTCAATAGTTTCAAGAGGTTCTAAATCTATGTTTTTCAACATTTTCCACTTGAGATTTCTCCCTTTAAAAACACCATTCAAAACTGAAATTTCCTTCTTCTCCTCACACACAAACACACACAAAATGTTTGTTTTGCATTATTTTAAAGTAATAATCATCATATTTGAAAATTAAGAAATTAATATCAGGACATTCTTCATTTCAACAAAAGACTCGTAAAATCAGGGTTTCATGTGTGTGTGTGTGTGCAATGCTACCAAATTGAAAATTAATTTAAATAGATGTTTGTATATTTCAGGACAGTTGGAAATTACATTATATGTATACAAATATATATATATATATAAACATGTATGTATATATATATATATACATATATATATATACATGTATATATATATACATATATATATACACATATATATATACACATCTATATATATCTACATATATAATTATACAATATATATATACACATGTATAATTATCTACATATATATATATACACATATATATACACACTATATTATATATACATATATACTAATATATATATATACATTATATACACACCACATATATATATATACCATATATATATACATATATATATATATACATATATACACACACTATATATATATATACATATATATAATTATATACATATATATATATACATATATATATATACATATATATACACACACATATATATATATACATACATATATATACATATATATAATACACATATAATCTACATATATATATATACACATATATATACATATTATACATATATGTGTGTATATATAATATATATATGTATATATACATTATATATATATATATATACATATATATATGTAAATATATATATACATGTACATATATATATATACATATATATATGTAAATATATATATACATGTACATATATATATACACATATATATATGTAAATATATATATACATGTACATATATATATACACATATATATATGTAAATATATATATACATGTACATATATATATACATATATATATGTAAATATATATATACATGTACATATGTATACATGTACATATATATATACATATATATATGTAAATATATATATACATGTACATA
>NW_021825400.1:0-15853 GCF_006345805.1 Octopus sinensis | reverse complement strand
TGCTGGAGTACTACCTTCAAGCGTGTACTCGAACAAATCATCCTTAGTACTGAATTTTTAAAATCTGCACTTAATCAGTCGGATACCTTTTGAGGAATCACTAAGTTACGGGGGACGTAAACAAACCAATATTGGTTATCAAGCAAACACACCATACATACAACACACACACACACATATATATATATATATTAATATATATATATATATATATGTGTGGTGTGTGGTGTGTGTGTGTGTATAGTATATATATATATGTACATACGAAAGGAATCCACACAGTTTCCTGCTGCAAATTCACTCACAACGATTAGTTGACCCAAGGTTATAGTTAATGTTATTTATCCAAGGTGCCACACAGTTGGAATAAAGAATCCATGGATGTGAGAAGTAATTTTCCTGCCACAGAACCTTGCCTATATGGAGGATGATATTTCTACCATAGATGAGAATGTTGACTAAAACCCATATTGTGCACATAAGAAAGTCTCCTTGTTATTTTTTTATTTTTGTATTTTATTCCCTTCCATCTTTTGCTGTTTTGTTATCAGGTTTTCTTTTAGGATAATTAAGTTAGATTGAAGGAACCTATTCTTGTTCAAACAACACTTCCCACAGAACTATAAAGAGAAATAAACAATTGTAGTGTGTAATATCAGCATTTACCCTGTTAGTGTTGACTGAAACGCAATTTAGTACTGAACAGGAAAAAACATATTTATTTACTTTTACTTATTTTAAAGTGTGTAATATTTGTCTCTTTTTCAGATATTTGAACAGCAACCCAATAGAAAAATATGAAGATGGCGCTTTCTTATTCCTTCCCAGCATAGCTACAATGTAAGCAAACAAGTTCTTTTTGGTTATAAGAAAATAAAAATAATAAAATGAGGTCATAAAATTCTCAATTCCTCGTTAAATGTTGTTGGTAATAAACAACAATGATTTGATTTAAATTTCAGTGGATCAACATGATTTCCGAGCATTGTGTTTTATTATCGAAAAGTTTATGTTCAAATATCAAATGGTTGGTTTGATCTAGTTTACCCCATGTTTATAAATACACATAATTAACTGGAGTCGAGAGAGTGGCCTACATACCAACCTACATGCACACATATATAAAGATTCCTGTGTGTATATGCGTATGTGCATATATAAGCATACACACACACACACATATATATATTATTATTACTTATTATATCCTTATGACAACGGAGTTATCAGAAGGAATAAGATCCACAAAAATTCCATTCAAATATTTCTGATGATTGCTGTATTTGCCTCTGTATTTCTACCACGAAGCCATTTGGTAATTTGGTAATCAAGGGGCTAAAATATTCTTTCTACGATTAGCACAATGCCTGCAATTTTGTGGCTGGGGGCTTGTCGATTACATCCACCGTAGTGCTCGGCTAGTACTTAATTCATCGACCCCAAAAGATGAAAGGAAATCGTCCTCGAAATTTGAACTCAGAACATGAAAACAGAACACACTGTAAACTGGTGGGTCGATTAATACGCAGTATTACTAATCGCAAGATTTTGTGATTTGCCAATCTGACAGAAACGGGATGGTTCAATATGTATGATATCTCCATTCTTCTGTGTTATATATATATATATATTACACACACACACACACACACACACACACACACACACATGTATATATACACGTGTGTGTGGAGAGGTAAAGAAAGAGAGGGAAATTTAACACAATCCTATCCCTATTAAAGCTTAACCACACTGCTTGGAATGGAGAACATTTTAAGGGAGATAAATAGTAGTAAAACTAACAACGTTCGCGCAGTATTAGAGGTTGGGAGGTATACAAGCAGATCTATTTCAAAATTGTATTTATCAGAACATGACAGAATTGCATTACGATGTAGCAAAATTCCTAAAAGGTTCAGAATATTCTCTTCTGAAAATCATATTCAATAAAGGAAGTGCCGAGGGAGAAAATATTTCCAATACCTACAATTTTAGATATATCTGCTATAATTTCCACTTATATTTAGAATGCTTATCCAGCTAAATCTCTCATGTCAAATATAACTGGTATTTTACTCAGCAATATTTCGCAGCTTCGCAATACCTATCAACTTTCGCCACAACACTTATATGACAATACCGTTTGCCAACAGTAGCTCGTATGTCACTTATATCTTGTAGCTGATAATCTCTATATTGCAGGTTAGCTACACTTAGTAGATTTATCCATATCTTGTATGTCATCTCTTCAAACATATGATCTAAATATATCATAGTATGTCATCTGTCCAGTATATCATCTATATCTAGTATATCCTCTAAATCTAGTATACCATTTATATAGTGTATATCATCTATATATTGTATGTCATCTCTTTCTCCTCTATCAGGAGAAATCTGTTTGCCCAATACATTTTATTATATCATGTCTGTCTTAAGATTCAAATTTATATCTAGAATATCATTTAAAGATTCTCTAACCACATCCTACCTAATTTTATTTGGTATCTGTTATTTTCAATTATCATTTTCTCATTTCTCCTCTCTAATAAATCTACTGCAGTATGTAGTACAGAGTGGTGGGAATGGCTTACATTCATACCCCCATCTCTCTCTCTCTCTCTCTCTCTCTCTCTGTAACTCTAACTTTACTTTCTACTACCATATTCATGCTTGAATGTGTATGAAGATGTCTATGATTGCATGTGAAGGGTCAAATGAGAAGGTTAAACCTTCTTTTATTCATTTTCCCTCTAATTTCTACTCAGGCATAAGACAATTGAACTGAGAGGTTTTTGGCTTTAGCGATTACGTGAGGACCTCCTCATCAATGGATTATTTGGTTTTGGTCAATACACAGCGAATGAGACAGACCAATGAGGCAGCGAGAGCCTGGTCTTATGCAACAATGATCAGGCTTTCAGTGGTACGCTTCAAATCACCTCGCTCAAGCCATGCCCACGATGCTGTATTATCCTTAACATCCTGTTTATTCCTTTCAAACTGTCCATGCATTCTCATTTAAAGAATGTATTCTTTTCTCTTCTCCTAAGCACTTTGGATAATCCTACTCTTCCGCTCCTCCTCCTCCTCCCCCTCCCCCTCCTCCTCCTCCTCATCACCATCATCATCATCATCATCATCATCATCATCATTATATCATCATCATCATCATCATCATCACCACCATCATCATCATAATCATCACCATCATAATCATCATCATCATCATTATCATCACCATCATCATCATCACCACCATCATCATCATAATCATCACCATCAATAATCATCATCATCATCATCATCATCATATGAAAACTCACAGCTTACTTTTCTGGGTTTGATGGAAAGTGTTACTTGTTTACTGTTTATACTTCAAGAACCCTACGAAGAATTCTTGCGTTCCAAGCAATACTGATTTCTTTTAGGTGTTCTACCTTCACACTTGTACCAATTGTTTTCAGTCATGCTGGTAGCTGAGTGCTAATACTTCCAAATGTACCAATTACTACTGGTATCACCTCTACTCTCTTCATTGTCAACAAACTTCTATTTCTCACTTCAAATAGTCATGGTTGTTTAATTATTATTATTATTATTATTATTATTATTGTTGTTTTTGTTGTTTTTGTTGTATTTTTGTTGATGTTGTTGCTGTTGTTCTTGCTGTTGCTCTTTTTTAAAAACACTGAAAATATTGTATAATAGCCATCTCAATATGGCTAACCACTAACGGTAGGTGTTACTGTAGCTTGTAGCCCCAGGAGATCATCGTCTCCAGCTGGCTTTAGGCACACTATCTGTGCCCTTATGGTATTTGCAAAGGAGGTCATCCCTCTCTCATAAGCCTAAGTGATACGCACGGACCGCAGTTTCGAGGTATTTGCCTCTTGTCAACGCACGGTAATCACCGGTTTACGATCGGAAACCGGTGAATACCGTGCGTTGACGATGATCTCCTGGGGTTAAAAGCTATAGTAACACCCACCCTTAGTGGTTAGCCATATTGAGATAGCAATTATACTTTACGTTGTCGAGCCGTTACTGTTTACATCTCGTTCAGAGATTTATTATTGACTGAAAATATTCAAATTGATATATCAAAATTGAATATTAATTTTCCCCTTCTTAATTAGGAGTATTACTATACATGTCTGTACCGCTGAAGCTATAAAATGTACAACACTGTAATCTCTCAGTTTCTGCGCTGGTACGTCTCTAGTTTTAAAACCAGTTGCTACATAGAATAAACACGAACTTCTTAGCGCCAAAGCCGCCCGTCTAAACGAGTTTTCTCAGACAGAGCGGCGTCGTATCGTAAGATCCCTACCACCAAATTCCCGACACTAAATGTCCCTAAACTACAATAAAATAGAATCGTTTCAAGTGGCTAGTAATCTATTTAAAGGTACTTTATTATTCAATATCTAAGCTAAAAGAGAAAAAGAACCTTAGTGCTTCCACTTTCTACTAGAAACCATTTCGCAATATTGATGTCATTAACAACACTTTAAAAAATGAATGCCATAGCGTTTATAAACCTGCTCAAATTTTATAATCTTTGTTTCTTATCAAATCACATAGGAATTTCTCTGTTGATCTGAAACGCATTCAGAGTTCTCTTTATTATTACAGTTACCTCCACAACAATAAGCTTATGAAGTGTGGATGTCACTTGCCAGCCTTCGTTAAATATATTAAAGAAGTCTATAACAGAACTGTTGCTGTCTCTGGCACGTGTCAGGAAGGCTCAGGGAAACGAATAGATATATACTGGATTATTCGCAATGTCAAAGTAAGTAAAATTCTCGTTTCTTCTTTTATTTATTATTAATACTAAGAAAATCCGGGTTATTCTCTGAAGATTGCAATATCATGTCTCATGAAAGGAAAACTATAGATAAAGATATGAGGAATAAACGTTTTACCATTCGCACGCTTTACATTCACATCTTCGCTCTACCGAACTTATAGATTCAACTGTATCACACAACCACAACAGCACACACACACACACACAACACACAACACACACACGGGCGCGCGAGCACACACACATACACAAACATACATACGCAAACATTCACAACAGCGCACACATGAATGTACGCTCACATGTACACACACATATGTACACAGACATACTCTCTAACCCTCTCTCTCACGTACACTCTCTCTCATAACTACATAAGTATAGAACAAAAACAAGTCATCGAAGCGGTCACGATTGACAACAAAATGTCGCTAACAACCATAACTGGTTGATAGGTTAACCAAACGGTAATCAAACATTCATTTAGTTAATTCGTAACAAATTGTTAACAAAGGACGAATAATAAAGTGAAATAGAACCAGTACGTCTGTTTTTTATTGGCTTAATGACCCTCCCGAGATACATAAAATGTTCCAGTATTCGATCCCCAGAAGAGGACAAATTGGTAGCAAAGCCAAACACACTATCTTCAGTTTGGGTTTCGCCCATTCTCATCTGTGTCATGAATATTGGCTAACGACTGAAAGAGTCTGATCTCAAACAGAAGCGCCGCGAAATGGGATTCTCCGAAAAAACTGGAGTAGCTTTACTCGACACAGTGTGTACCTTGGAGATGAGGGAGTCTCTCAGATCAGGTCGGTACATTTCCGTTTTGTGCCACTACATTTCCGGTAATGCGGACATGCGATTAGGATGTCACATGACAAAATCGCAGAGCGATTCTTTAAAATGATGCAAAAAAGCAGGGAATGTAGAGGTAGACCAAAAAAGAGATGGCTAGAAAATATCCATAGCCTCATTTGGTCATGCTTGAGAATTCAATCAGTATGGTATTGGCAGTTGCCTCTGATAGTACCTATGCAGGAGGTACCTGAGGCACCGGATGTCCTCATGACCCTCCCAGGAATAATGAGCGTTGAAGATGGTAGATGAATGGATATACAGAGTGTCGGTATTAAATATAACGATTTTATGTCCCATTATATTAAGGAAAACGTAGTGTATTGGTAAGCAAAGGCGTTAGAGAACATAAATATAAAGTTATAGCTGAGAAAAAAGCTGATATGGCGGACTGGAAGCCATCTAAATATTCTTTTCTACTATAGGCACAAGGCCCGATATTTGGGGGGAGAGGGCCAGTCGATTAGATCGACCCCAGTACGAAACTGCTACCCGAAAAGGATGAAAGGCAAATCGACCTCGGTGGAATTTGAACTCAGAACGTGAAAAAACAGACGAAATACTGCTAAGCTTTGCGCCCGGTATGTTAACGTTTCTGCCAGCTTGCCGCCTTGAAAGCCATCTAAATATTGGAAGAGAGAAACCTGTATTCATGATAATTCATGACGGTTATCACAATTCAGACACCATCACTGCTGTTCAATGCTCTGGGAACACTGTAAAGTCAGCAAGGCGTGACATGGACAGTTGCAGTAGAATCTATAGGATAAATATCGAATAAGAGAGAAAAGTTGCTTCAGAAGATCAAATACCAAGACAAGAAAGGGCAAAATGCAGGCAAAACATTCAGTAATGTTAAATGTCTGAAAAAGATGGCACACTTCATGAAGGTCAAATAATGTAAACTGTACAAGCAAAGGGTTGGTACACATGGGTTAAGTGAGAGACAGAAAATGGCTGACGAAAGAAGGAGAGAAGAGCAAAAGTGGTTTTATTCGAAGAAGAGTGAACACGAATGGAAAGGGAGAGAAGAAGGGTGCGGTATATGTGCGTATAGGGGAGGTAAACTGTTAGTAGGAGCCAAGCAGTAGTGGGAGGAAAAGGGAGGAGGAGGAGGGAGAGAGAGAGAAGTGAGTGGTTTAGCCAGGAAGACAGTCAATGCTCATGATCATTCAGAAGGCTGCTGTGATTGGTTGGGGGAAAGTAGGAAGATATCCTGAAACCAAAGACCAGCCTTGATTGTTTATAACGGAGAAGAATCCGGCATAAACAGCGAAGGTTCCAAATGACAGACTTAAAATGGAGTCCGATGAAACACATCACTCGAGAAAATATACGAGTCAGTATGTATATGTATGTACATACGCACACACATTCATTCACACATTTTCACATACGGACATACATACATACATACATATATACGTACATACATACATACATACATACATACATACATACATACATACATACATACATACATACATACATACATACATACATACGTACATACATACATACTCATGGATGCTAGAAGTCCTTCAGCTTTCTAAATTTCCAGTGAGCCATAATCAAAGCCATAGCTGACCTGATTCCATTGTGGGCCACCATCATGAAATTAAACACAGAGTGATTATTATCACTGACAGAATACAATATCGCAAAGGTATATTCCAAGGGGACAACCTCGTTATGATGTTGTTTATACTTTCTGTAAACCTCATGTCATTCATGTTAAGGATATCTCATTGGTTCAAAGGAACCAAAATTACAAAAAAGCCAGCACTGTTTCTGAGATTATGAAACAAATGCAAGAATATGGATGAGAAAAAGACTGGGTCAACATCTAAAAAAGGTGGGGTTGGCGTTTGTTCAGGAATAATATCATGGTGAAAAAAAAATGTAAACCAGACTAGCAACATCACCATCAATGACCTGACAGTTTCCCCTATATCTGAAGAGGAATGTTACAGATATCTAGGGGTGGATGAAAAAATATCTCATAACAGCACCTGTAACAAAAAACAAGTGGTTTTACAGGTACCATTAACTTATAGGTGTCATTAAGTATAAACAAAGAACATTACAGATGAATAAATAAAATTTCGAACGCAGAAATCTATGCATTCAATAAAATATTGGCCCACAACGTAATTGCTGTGCAAGTACTCATACTGACATTTGGGCTGTTTTATTGGACACTTGATGAGATCCGAGCTGTTTATGTGAAAACCCGGAAAATACTGACAAGTACACATAATTTCTACATAAACGGTGAAGTAGAGCCCCTCTCCTTAAAACGAAAACAAGGCGGCAGGGGCTTAACATCGATGCCTTTGAATGTCGTATCATATCCTTTCGGTAACACTTATAACCAAAAATGTCAAAGTGCATCCCTTGACCAAGTTTGCATAATTTCATATGACTTGGAAGGCAGCTCCTTGAGCCAACATCCTTATCTGATAACAGAATACATGCTCAAAGATGTCGCACGACTCTACCGCAACGTATCATTAGATGAACGGATGAGTATCTATGAACCAGAAGACTATGCATGGATATGTTGGTAGAAAGTTCCGAGGTGATGGCAATATTGATGTTGTTGAAATTCCAATGGAGCCGTAGGTGAGGATAGAAACTTTCTCCTCTATTGCCAACAAATCTTGAAATAACAGTGAATAATGACAAAAAAACATACATAATACATACATGTATTATTATGGCTGCCCCTTGTTACCGAGTATGGCCATTGGACGAAGCTAACTGTTACTGGTGCTGTGATCGAATGTGACTTTTCAGCCCAGCTAAATATCTACAATGTATTTACAGGATTGGCAACTAAAACCTTACATACATACATACATACATACATACATACATACATACATACACATATACATAAACTTACATACATACTATACACAACATACATACATACATACATACATACATACATACATAAATGTGTGTATATTGGAAAAAGCACAATATTAGTGATCATAATTTTATTGTTTATCCAAATATTGTTTTGCTCATTCACATAATTGGGCCGTCTTCCTCACTACTATATGGACATTGTAACATATAACTTAAAATGAGATTCTCAGGTTTCATTAGGGAGTTTCCACTGATCAATGGTTGCAACTTACAAATTTAATCCCTTTTTTGACTTGTTCAACGATTTTCACGGTGTTTGTTACATCAGAATACTAAAAGGACAACAAAGTGGCTTTCATGCTTCTCTCAGTTGAATTTGTGTGACATTATTGAAACGTTTCCGAATGAACATGAAAATAGGTTTATAGTCTTTGTTAATAATTTGCTTTATATGTCTAACATGTATTGATTCAATACTAACACGCCATACATTTGTTTTTACATCTGAAAGAAAATATTTCTTGTTATTGCTATGCATTGCATTATTTGGTTCATAAATACAGATATTTACTTGTATTCTGTAGATTACTCGTTATTTCAACGGAATTTACAGTGTCAAACATGTTCAGGAATTAAATGCAATAAATCGGAAGTGACAAGCTGTCCAGGAACAGAGGTAAACTGGAATATTACTTTCTTCCTTTTCGTTAAAATATATCCACAACCGTCACTCGAAAGCCATTAAGTCCACATAGATTGTACTATGCTTTCGCTAGTTTTTTTTTATGCGCCTGCGTAGACATACACACACCCTGTCGATCTTCTTATTCATGACTCAATGGGACGAGAAGGATGTGACGATTGAAGAGAGAAATAGATGAACATCACTAGGTTGGGACACATTTCACTTGATTAGACTGGGACAAAGTGAAATGAAGTGCCTTGTTCAAGGACGCAACGTTCTACCCTGTCCAGGAATACTATTCAAAAACGAACACACGAACTTAGAGTGACCTTTCTCCGACAAACATGGCTGTCCTTAGAGTAGGATGTATGAATGTATGTGGCCAGAAGTCAACTTGGAATCAAGGTTCCTTGTCGAATGACCTCGGGTCACTAAACTTAGAGGGGTAAAACTGGAAGTCGAACAGGCCACCAGTTCGCAAACATTACAGGGAGCGGATTGAATAAGTTAAGAAGCAAATGACACTTTTCTTCATCTGCTGGCCATAGCAAAAGAGGTTGTTTGATATACGGGGTTTATGAACTATTCGAAACAGATTAAATCTTCCCTCACATCAAGTAGTACAATAAGCTCTCCAGAACATAATAGGTGGGGGTCATATTATTTCACAGAAAGTTAAAACCTATAACTTAAAACGCAGCTAAAACACAAATTAAAATTGTCAGGCATATCTCTGAATACACAGTTGTACATTGGTGAAAGAACACAAGAGAAACAATAAAAGACACCGGTAATGACACAGATCAATGCTTCACATTACGAGAATATAGGAGAATAGAGCGTGACATAAGGCATGGCTGCATTCTGTTGCCTGTTTCATTGTCTGTTCTGATCTCAGACCTTCCTTTTCTTGAAGCTGAGTTAGCTTATGTAATGATTCATTCATTTGCAATCACAGACTCCATTGGCTCTTTTGAAGACGCCAGCCTTCGGACACTATCATTGGTTATTTTTTCATGACATCCTCACTCAGTTTGGGAGATCCAATTTTCTTCTAAAACTTTTCCAACATTGGAAGAAACAAGTTTCAATTTCAAACTAAGGCAATGCAAATCTTATTTCTAACTTCAATGTCTACATTTTCATTGCTTTATTATGTTAGGTGTTTGCGATTATTAATTGCGTTTTCGTGATGGATTCTTTTCTTTAAATATTCTTCTCCATTCTGATATTTTTCGCTTTCAGAATGTCCTTATTAAGTTAACAAGACCTGGTTGTTTTCTCTCCAAATTTTATACTAATATACCGTATTTTCATATAAAATATACTTGCAAAATAAAACGAAGTTTCTCTTGTGTTCGTTTATGTATTTTCTGTTTTATTTGCTTGGACTGAGGAGTTCAATCTGACAATTATATTTCATTTTCATCTTTGGGTAGGCATATTAGTTTCTCTTGTTGGTGAGTTTTTGTACCCATGATTTTCCGTAAATTTTATATGAAAAATTCTCTTGAGCATTCCTCCAGTAAGAAGAGAAATTTTAGAGAATGATACATCTTTATTGGGTAATTTGACCTATTTTAAGTTGGGCGAGGGTGACAGTGCGATGCGGTTTTGATACAGACCGTGATCCGATGGCCATATCTCCTTGTGATCCGAGAGGTTTGGACACTGTAAGCATTTAAAACATGATTTTGAATACTAAATAGCAATAACTTTTACGGAATTTTACTTATGCTGTTAACTTTCAACAATTCGGAAACTCTTTTACGGTTTCATTTATTGCTTTTGGGTATTTTAAAGCAATGATTAAACTTACTTGCATGGTAAACATCCCCAGTGGTGTTGTTTGTTTCTGTTGTTGTGCTGTATTAGCAGTAATCGTCCTAATAAATATTGTTGTTGTAGTGTATAATTTTCATATCTATTATTACAGCCTGTATGCCGATTCGCAATATCAATGAACGGTGCTAAACTGAAGACTGAAAGGTCCTGCAGCACATACAGAAAATGTGTTGAAGCTATGAGAAACAATACCCTTACATGCAATAAACGGACGAATGGCACGTCTTGTACTGGTTGTTGCGTCGGACACTTATGTAACAAGAATGATTTCATTGGTAAGTGTTATTTATTGTCTAATATAACACCAACAAGTTTATTACAAATTGATAGTTAATAAGAACATTTTATAGTAATTAATATACGGGAGAATATTTTGATGAGTGTATACGTGTGTGTATATATATACTGTTTGCAATGCTCTCTCTCCCTCTCCCCCCTCTCTCTCTCTCTAACACACACACACACAGATGGAATCAAACACCACGACATGAAGGAAAAGAGTAAAAGAGAGCACTTTTGGCGAGTGAGCAAAATATTGGTTAGAAAGCTGAATGCCTGGAACATAATTTCGGCGATAAACTCGCACGCAGTCGCAGTAGTTCGGAATGACGCTGGAAAACTGAAGTGGACAGAGGAGAAGCTAAAGGAGTTGGACAGGAAGTCAAGAAAGGTCCTAACGATGTATGGAACCAATCATCCATGTGCAGGCATTGATAACGATACACGAAGAGAGCGAAGGAAGGAAGAAAGGGAATGATAAGGTGTATATATATATATATATATATATATATATATATATATATATATATATATATATATATATATATATATAATAATTATTATTTGAGTGAATAAAATCCAAACTTACAAGGGAAAAATTAAATTTAGAAATACTAAATCAAATTTCACACAATATAAGATATATATAAAAAATAAAAATAAAAAAAACACTTTTTATCAATTCAAAATGAACAATTAAATTACACCATCTAGAAAATTACATATAATAGAAATATAAAAAATAAATAACAATTAAATGTCAATGCTTAAGTAAATTGCAAATAATAATAATAATAAAAACGTATATAATAGGTAGAATAAGAATAATATATATATATATATAGTATTTTAAGTGTATATGTGATTATGAATGTATATTTTTATCTACGTATGTGGGTTTTATGTGCATCTATGACGTGTGTCTCATTTATAAACGCAGCGATTATTTTCTATATCAATCCATAGGCTGGACCAAATCCCTCGTATTTCGTTTGATTTTTAAAAAGTTCAACGAATATAAAATCCCTGCTGAGAACATATCAAGAGCCGTGAGTAGATATCTGCCCTCTCTCTCTCTCTTCTCCGTACACAGACGCGCGTGCGCGCACACATATGCACTGAACATGCGCACACATGCATACACATACACACTCTCACGCACACATACACACACACACATGCATATTTTATAGAAGAAATGTGAAACGTCAAATAAATAGTGAGGTTTCATGAAATTCAGACATTCAACTCCATTTACTGATAGTAAACTATTACATAAAACTTTCTTTTTTAACTTACTGAATTTTTGCTGGTCAATAAAAAGACTGTTCTATCCACTATTTTGTCTTTATATATTCCGTCTTATAATTTCCGATTCTGACAGTAAATAAAATCCTACTCAAATATTCACTAATCTTGTGTTTACACACAGACACACACAGACACAGACACACACACACACACACACACACACACACACACACACACATACACACACACACATAAGAACATATGTAATCACACACTTCCTTTTGGTAATATTTTTCTTCTCAACATTTTCGTTTTCCTTTCTGAAAAAGAGATATGCTCGGAACATTAAAAACCCTCTCATTTCCCCCACTTTACCGAGTGTCAAGCTAATATATTATATAATTATATTCTCAAACGCAGGATAATGCTAATAGTATAGCATGAACAGGATAACGTATTCACCTGTTGCCGAAAACTCTGTCGGCGGCCAGATTACGCGTCTTATAAAGCTAGATGTATATAGCCTAACTTTGCAGAAGTATTTGTCGTTCGCGCAGTTAGCTTAATGGTAAGCACTTGAAGCGTAATCACAGGGTGTGAGGTGTAGTCACATAGCTGGCTGACGACAGATTTATCTGCAATTATGGATATTTCATGCGGTTCACGTTTATCATTAGCATTATCCTGCGTTTCAAGAATAAATTATTTCTTTATTTTTCAATACATATCAACGCTTTTAAATCAAGCTTTGTTTCTTGATTTAATGTATATATATATATACACATCCGGCTTTTTCAGATTGAGCATGACCTTTCAACCGTGACGGGAACATTAGAGTTGAAGACTGTGGGTAAGCAATGCTTCTAACACATTTATTCAATTTATTTGCTTTTGTTCCAAACATTCGATTTTATCGCATGTATTATACGTCACAATAATCAACAGTGTTGTACTTGTGACCCAGAATATACTAATTCATACTCAATGAAATGTTTAAGTGTTTTATCCATGTTTATTATACAAGGACACACAACCCATATAAAGATACAGAGAGAACTGTAATATATATAATAAATTATATAGATATATATAATATATATATTTATATATATATATATATATATATATATACTAAGCAATAAGGGTTTAGCAACGAGTTGCCTTACCACATATCGAATTTAGAAATAGCAGTCAAAGGGTTATAGCTATTTCTTCTACTAAAAGGGAGATCTCAGTAAAAACAGCATTTGGAAGGCAGACACAAACAGGTAAGAGAGAATGAATTGACTGCAATCTATCATACATTTTTTTAGTTATCCCGGACGTACGTTTCGAAATCAAGTTTTAAGGAAAGCATAAGAACTAAATATTAAATATTAATAATACATAATTCTATCTTACGAAACTTCTTTTCTCTTCAGCGTAGAATACTATAATCATAAATGATTATATTGAATTTTGAGATACCAGAAGGCACCAATTCCACTCAGTATCAGAGCGAGCTAGAATCCGCAACTGATCACCGATTCATTTGTGAATGAAACGATTGTGTCAACAGCCCCTTCCCACCCGCGTGTAGCCAAAACAAGATGCTGTGGTCATCTACTGAGATAAAATATGTTATCCGTAATAATGAAGGGTGAAATTAATTAATTGGAAAAATTATCAATTACACCAAGTAGTCTCGGCATGTGAAAGCCTCATTCGAGGAAAATTAAGTAATACAAGCAATAAGGGTTAGCAACGAGTGCCTTACCACATACGAATTAGAAATAGCGTCAAAGGGTTATAGCTATTTCTTCTACTAAGAGGGAGATCTCAGTAAAAAAACAGCATTTGGAAGGCAGACAAAAACAGGGTGAGAGAATGAATTGACTGCATCTATCATACATTTTTTTAGTTATCCACGGACGTACGTTTCGAAATCAAGGTTTAAGGAAGGAAAGCATAAAAACTAAATATAAATATACCATAATAAATAATTCTATCTACCGAAACTTCTTTTCTCTTCAGCGTAGAATACTATAATCATAAATGATTATATATTGAATTTTGAGATACCAGAAGGCACCAACTCCACTCAGTATCAGAGCGAGTAGAATCCGCAACTGGTTCCCGAATTCAATTTGTGAATGAAACGATTGTGTCAAAGCCCCTTCCCACCCGCGTGTAGCCAAAACAAGATGCTGTGGTATATACTGACTGAGATAAAAATTGGGATCGTAATATGAAGGTGAAATTAATAATTTGGAAAAATACAATTACAACAAGTAGTCTTCGGCATATAAAAGCCTCATTCGAGGAAAATTTAAGTAATTACTAATTTTTCCAAATTAATTAATTTCACCCTTCATTATTACTATATATATATATATATATATATATATATATTATATAAAAATACGCATTGAGTCGAAACAGGGCCAGTGAAGAAGGGAATTTTCCTTGTATTGTTTGTCCTGTTTTTCGTTGTTGGAAAAAAAGTCTGTTTCCTTGTTTGATTTTTTGTCTTCGTTTCTCGTTGTGTTCTACGCTTTTTTCTGGTGTCCTGTACTCATATATGTATGTATATATACGTATAGATGTAGGTATGTACATATATGTATGTATGTATGCATATGTTTTATTTATTAAATTGCTGTATATATATGTATATATATATACATACATATACATCACACATATATATATACACACATATATATACACACACATATATGGATGTGTATATATATAAATTGTGGTGGCTATCGGCAATTTGAAACCAACAAGGAAATAATTCACAGTCACTAAGTGTGAAAAGAGTGCAGTGAGCACCAGCATTATTAGAAATATTAGTCATAGACTCCTGAGCCACAAAAGAAGATATGGTCTGTTTGCATTGACAGTGGGGAGAACATTCCCCACGGTAAGCCAGATGGATTAGATTAGCATGGTAAACTCTTATAGGAAGTTAATACTCATCAGCAATGCTCACTCCATTACGGCTGGTGGAGGCTAACTAACGCCTCTCAGTATCATTGAGAATGCCATAGGAATTAGGGACTGATTTCAAAAAATGGCAATGTGAAGATTATAAAATATTGAAGGTAGCTAACACACATTTTAAAACCAACCAGGTAATTATATATATAATATATATATATATATAATATATATATATATATATATATGTATCTCTCTCACTTTTTACTCTCTTTTACTTGTTTCAGTCATTTGACTGCGGCCATGCTGGAGCA
>NW_021825399.1:10000-15791 GCF_006345805.1 Octopus sinensis | reverse complement strand
GAAAGCGGGGGTGGGGTGGGAGTGGAGAAAGAATTTACGGAAGAGTAAGAGAGAAAACAAAAAACAAAGAATGAAGTAATAAAGGGGAAAGGAAGGTAAAAAAGAAATACAAGGAATAAAATGGTAAGAAGGAGAAGAAAGAAATACGAAAGTTAAGGAAGATGGAATGAAGAAACAAAGGGATAAAAACAGAAAGAAAATACGAAAGATTGAAGGAGAAAAAGAAAATGAACAATAAAGGGGGGAAAGAAAGAAAGAGAGAAAGAAAAGCAGGAAAGAAGAAAGTGAGGCAGAGAAAGAAAAAGAAAAACAAAGCGAAGGGGGAAATAGGTAACATCGTTTCAATATTGGGAAAAAAACTGGAAATGAAAAGAACGAAGACGAAGAGAAAGGGAACAGGATTAACTCTGAAGAAGAAGATAAAAATATAAGAAGGAATCACATCAAAAGAAGGAGTGGCGAAGAGTGAATGATAAACAGAGATAAGGGTCTCAGACAACTAGGGAAACCAGAAAAAAAGGTTAAGTAAGAAGAGTGGCACAAGGGAAGTAATCTAGAGAAACAAGTGGACGAAAAAATGGACGGAGGTTTAGCAACTAAAGCAAAATGAAATAAACACGAATGGCGATAGGGTGAAGTAGTTTTAAAAGAAAACAATCGTTATATGAAGGTGCAAAGAGGTTTACCGATAAAGGAAGAAGTTACCAATAGAAAAAGAAAGGCAGGAGAAACAAAACGTAGAAAATGAATGGTTAGTAATGGACGATGTGAATAAACAGTGATAAACTGTGAAAGCACACAAGGAGAGTAAAAGAAATAGGATAAGGAAAGAAATAGAGAATGGGGGGAGGGACACAAGGAAAATAATAAAAGACGTAAAGGTAGAGTGTATGTAAAGAGAGAAGATGGGAGGCGTGAAGTCATGGAAGAGTGAAAGAGAATTGGGAAGACAGAGAGAGAATAATTGGAAAGGCTAAGAGGATGAGTTTAAGTTGAATGAAGGAGAAAGAGAAGAGAAAGGAATATGATAATGAATAAACTGAAGGAGATAATGGCGGTATTTGAGAGCTGGAGTTTGGAGAGATGCGAGATGGTTGTGGTAGTAGTAGTAGTAGTAGTGAGAGTAGAGAAAATACAGAGAAGTGGTTCAACAGAAGTAGAATAGAGAAACTACGAATACATAATACATAAATACATACATACATACATACATACATACATACATATATACATACATACATACATATATACGTACATACATACATAGATACATACATGCATGCATACATACATACATACATACATACATACAAGCATGCATGCATGCATGCATACATACATGCATACATACATACATACATACATACATACATACATACATACATACATTAATACATACATACATTAATACATACATACATGCATGCATACATACATATGTAAGAATCTGAAATTTATGATATTAACTCCATTAGCTGACAGACTCTTCGGCAACAGGATACGCTGCACTCAGAGCTGAATGCTTGTGCACCTTATAGCAGAAACAACCGTTACCTTATGAAGTTCATCTGATAATTTCCTGTTCCTTTATTTTTATAATACGCTCTGCACCCGACTAACGCTTTACTCTGAAGCGAATGTGCATTGAGTTCTAACACCAGGTTATTGGTATAGCTACGCCTACTCGAAACATTTATATATATATATATATAATATATATACAACATACATACATACATACATATATATATATACATACATACGTACATTCATACATACATACATTATACATATATATATGTATATATATATGTAATATGTATATATATATATATATATAATATATATATATTTATATATATATATATATATATATATAACATACATACCAATCAGTGTATCATACTTAAAAGAGATGCCTCGTAAAAATGCCTAATCAACTGAAGCATTCGTTCTAAGAGAATATCTCTTATAGACGTACTGTTTAAAATACACAATAATATATTAGCATCTGTTGTGGTTAGATACGCATTTCTGTTACTTTGGGACTCGTCAGTCGCCTGTATCAGTCGAAGCTGACGAATCCCAGCACGCATATTATAATATAGACTGTGAGCGGAAGAATTAAATTATGCAAGAATATTTAGCAGAGGTGGCAGAGTGTCTCAAGGGCTGAGAAGTTCTTGCGTTAGTTGGATAAGTGCTAACGTACGAAACTCTCTGCTCTTGAGTCACTCTCTTACTTCTGCTAAATATCAATTATATATATATATATATATACAGTAATCCCTCGCCATATTGCGGTTCACCTATCACGCGCTCAGTACATCGCGGATTTTTCTGGCTAATATATGTAAATCTATATCGCGGACTTCTCAGTATTTTGCGGGTTTCTGCGACCAACAGATATTTACACCTCTTTAGATTTTAATTATTTCTGTTCGAGGTTTTGGAACGTAATATCCACGATAGTCGAGGGATTACTGCACACACACACACACACACACATACTGTTTATATATATATGTGTGTGTGTGTGTGTGTATGTATCTTTTACCTTTTAGTTGTTTCTGTCATTAGACTGCGGCCATACTGGGGCACCACCTCGGAGAATTTGTAGTCGAATGATTAAACTCCAGTACTTATTATATATGTTTTCAAGCCTGATTCCTATTCTATCGATCGCTTGCCGAACCGCTAAGTTACGGAGACGTAAACACACCAACATCTGTTGTCAGTTTTTGGTGGAAGACAAACACAGACACAGAAACACAAACACATAGATGTATACATACATACATACATACATACATACATACATATGTACAACTTATAAATAAGGGCAAACGAAAAAATTTCTAATGCCAAATATGCCGAAATTGGACATATTGTCCATAACCATATAATTTTTCACAATACGCACGCTACTCGAAAAAAAATGCCGACAGAAATTTCTAAAAAATTCCATTATTACCATATCGGACCGATTTGAGGGTTAGTTCGTAGCGTATTGTGAAAAATTATATGGTTATGGACAATATGTCCAATTTCGGCATATTTGGCATTAGAAATTTTTTCGTTTGCCCTTATTTATAAGTTGTTTATAATTTTAACCTTTAAAGGTATTTTTTAATATGCTGGCCATTGATAAATTTTTTTTTTCGAAAAAAATTTATCCTACATTAAATATACATATATATGTATGTATATATACGTGTTTGTGTGTGTGTGTGCGCGTGTGTGTATCTGCGTAATGTGCTCGAACAGCTCCTCATCATCACTAACCTCAACGCAATTATAATTACCACCGCAAACTCAATCACACTTCTTCCTCATCATCCTCCCGTTCGCCATCTTAGAAGAACCTACTTCAGCGTCCGCTCACATTTCAACCCCGCCGCACACGTCACGTAAAATAGAGTTTTAAAACAGCTTTGACAATCATTAAGAGATTCACACCAGAAAGATTATGCAATGTGTGTGTCTGTGTGTGTGCAATGTGCGTGTGTATGTGTCTGTACAGTAATCCCAGTGTGTGTGTGTGACTGTGGGCATTTATGTATATATATGCGCATATATATTATATATATATATATATATATATGTTTATTCTTATGTGAGTATATATATGTGCGCGTGTGAGTGTGACTGGGCATATATATATGCATATATGTATGTTTGTATACACATATATATATGTATGTTTATATATGTATATATATTTATATATATGTGTGTGTGTGTGTGTGTGTTTATTTGTACATCAGTGTAAATGTGTGTGTTGTGTGTGAATGTGTGTTCGAATATGTAAGTGTATGCGTGTGGATGTTTGAGACAGATAGTGTGTGTGTGTGTGTGTAAGTGTGCATGCATGAGAGTATGTGTATGAATGTACGTTTATACATATACATATATGTGTGTGTGCATGTGAGTGCATGTGGTATACTACCACTACTACTACTACCACCACCACCACCACTACTACTACTACTACTACTACAATAGCAGAAGTGATAGCAGCAGCACCTTAGTAGTAGTAGTAGTAGTAGTAGTAGTAGTTGTTGTTGTTGTAGTAGTTGTAGTGGTAGTAGTAGTAGTAGTAGTAGTAGTAGTAGTAGTAGTAGTAGTAGTAGTAGTAGTAGTAGTAGGGTGAATGTGACAGGGGACAATAGACAGGTTTAGCCCATTAGCCAACGGAAGCAGCCGATAGGGAAGATGTGTGATATATAGAGAAGAGAGAGAATCGTCCATTGTTTGTTTGTGACAATGTGAAATGACCTTAGCATGGGATAAGGCTTATCGTTGCGAAACAAGCTGGTTTAGCTGTTTTGGAGAGGATGCGGCGGTTGAGAGTGGACGGGTGGAGGGATTAATGAGAGAGAGAGAGAGAGAGAGAGAGAGGAGAGAGCTGCGTGTGACAGATATAGTGTGGAGAGTGGTGATGATGATGATGATGATGATGATAAGGAGAGGGAAAGAGAAAGAGAAAATGCAAGGAATACCGAGACAGCCTGTAAGATATACATGTTTTATATATATACATATATATGTATGTATGTATGTATGTGTATATATATATATATATATATATATATATACATATACATATATATGTATGTATTGGGTTGATGCATAATTATTGCGTCTTTTTTTCAACAAAAACAATAACAACATGTAACAAAACCATCTTCACATGGTTATTCCGGAGCATATTCACCATCTACTTCAATTACTGCTTCCCTTTAGCTTGGCAGACGTCAGACCGTCATTTAAAGATATTTTTGTTAAATATTGTTATTGATTTGGTGAATAAAATTTGTTGAAACAAAAAACGTGCCGCAATAATTATGCACCAACCCAATATATATATGTATGTGTGTGTGTGTGTGTGTGTGTGTGTTACAGTAATATCAGCGCCAAGCAGTGTTTAGGCATAAACGAACTTTAGATTCGTTATATGTTTGTGATATATTTCAACTTCCAAAGGTAAGTTCAGTGCCGTTACCAGGGGGACACAGAAAAACTCTCTCTTATAACAAAAAAAAGGTGTAAAAGCGCCATATATGTCCAGTGCTCCCACCTGTCGGATTCCCATATATATATATACGCACACATAAACTTCTCAAAAAAGATTAGTAAAATCCTCATAACAGATTCCAGAACATTTTTTAAAAAAGGATTTTTTGAAATATCACCTTTTCACTTCAAAATGAAGCAATCCTCATAGACTTTCAAATACACAGGCACACACTCACACACACACACACACACACACACACACACACACACACACAAATATATGAGTTTGTGTACCTTTGTACCTTTGTGTCCTAGTTGTGCCCTGTCACCACTTGACAACCGGTGTTGGTGTGTTTACGCATTTGTAATTTAGCGGTTCGACATAACCTATAGAATAAATATCGACATAACCTAAAGAATAAATATCGGGATCGATTCGTTCGACTAATATTCTTTAGGCCGGTGCCCCAGCATGGCCGCAGTCTAATAAAAGATAATAGATAAATGATATATATATATAAGCATAAATATATAGGAATATATGAATGTTTGTGTGTGTGAGTGTATGTATGTGTGTATGTTTTATGTTTGTATTCAGAGCTGTGGATTAGCAGAATCTTTAGAGCTTTGAACAAAATCCTTTAGTGCACTTTGGTTCAGGTTATTTTTGATCAGAGTTCAAATCTCAGCGAGGTGAAATTCACTTTTTAATTTTCCTAGGTCGATAAAATAAAGCCCTAGACAAATATTGGCGACGATATAATCATCGTAA
>NW_021825399.1:0-5000 GCF_006345805.1 Octopus sinensis | reverse complement strand
TAAGAGGTGTTATCTTAGTTCACTGGTAGTAAACAGCTGACACCGTAGTTCATCTCCAGCGTTAGAAGATGTGCAATGGCAATAATAATAATAATGATAATAATAATAATAATAATAATAATAATAATAATAATAATAATAATAATAATAATAATAATAATAATGATAATGATAATGATAATAATAATAATAATAATAATAATAATAATAATAATAATAATATAATAATAATAATAATAATAATAATTTTCGAGCACCTTCTGGAATGTTCGAGCAGTTCCCAGCATTGCTGTTTTCTGCTCCACCATTATTTCAGCCCCTATTTGCTCCACGTACTTCTCGAGATTTTTGCTCGCTGTTCCCAGGACTCCGACAATTATTGGTACTACTGCTACCTTTTTCATCGACCACAACTGCATAACTTCCCAAGCTAACCTGTCATATCTGTTATCTTAGTTCACTGGTAGTGAACAGCTGACACCGTAGTACATCTCCAGCGTTAGAAGCTGTGCATTGGCAACAATAATGATATAATAATAATAATAATAATAATAATAATAACAATAATAATAATAATAATAATAATAATAATATAATAATAATAATAAATTATTATTATTATTATTATTATTATTATTATTATTATTTATAATTATTATTATTATTATTATTTATTTTTATTATTATTATTATTATTATTATATTATTATTATTATTATTATTCAGTAGTTTTTATTTTTATAGCGTGCTTTCACTTCACTACCGAGCGCAGCTCTGTGTGCCTTGGGTATGTGCTGTGGTTTGTTGTGATGCTCTGATGGTTATTGTATGGAAAGTGTTCTGCGTAGGATGTGTGCAGTGCCCAGTAGTGCAATTTTCTGTATGTTATATGTGTTTGTAAGTCCTGGTGTTTTTGTTATGTATTTGTCTGAATATTTTTTTATCATGCCTAATGCACCTACTATGATAGGTATTATTATTATTATTATTGAGTGAGAGAGCAGTTCATGCCATCAAAGTGACACTGGGGTAAAATATACGAAGCCCAATATACCCATCATGACTACCCGTCTGATAAAGGTACACCAGGTACATGCATCACAACCATTGGTGCGCGACATGGTGATCTCATATCAAGATAAACAGCACATGACCTTGCAGGTGGGGCCCAGTTAGAATTTTTCTTCAGGTTGAGTAGCCCATCCCGCTCAAACGGTCCCTGAATAAGGGTTGTTTAAGGATGTTGAAAGAACCACCCATGTTTCCAGAGGTGAACTATTCAAACCCCAAAGAATCCCTCTCAACACATGGCTATGATGCTCCCCCACTACTTCTGCTCGTGATCAGAGATGCACATATCGTCAGCCACTAAGGGACATGCTCAACTGGTTAAGGTCAAACAACTGACAAGCAAATCTGTGGTATTGAGCAGAATATTTGCTGTAGCCCATCTTTTATACCAAGACAAAACAATGTACATGATAACACTTCCAATCAGTTAAGATCAGAAGCCATGAGAGCCACTGCCTGGTACTGCATCTTATTATTATTATTATTATTATTATTATTATTATTATTATTATTATTATTATTATTATGTGAGTGTGACTTTCACGATCGCTAGATCGTGGTTTCGATCGTTGGACCGGATGGTGCGTTGTGTTCTTGAGCAAAACACTTCATTTCAAATTTCTCCGCGACCACTCCGACACGTGATGTGTGCTACTCCGTGCAACTGTTCAGGCAATGTCGATTTGATAGAGAGCGGGAGTTTAACGTACAGCACATTAATTTGATCACTATAAACAAATCCTTTGTGCAGGTCATCATCATCATCATCATCGTCGTCGTCATCATCACCATCATCGTCATCGTTACCGTTATCGTTGTTGTTGTTGTTATTATTATTATTATTATTATTATTATTATTATTATTAATAATATTATTATTATTATGATAGAAAATGATCACATCTCACTCCTCTGGAACTTCACCATTTAAACTGACAGAAAGATAGATGCGAATAGGCCAGACATCATATCGAAAGACTTCAGACAAAAATCATGCCTCCTCATTGATATGACTTCCCAATCGATATAAACGTATCTGTCAAGACCTACCAAAAACTGAGCAATATAAAGATCTTGAAATAGAAAAAGCAAAATGTGGAACCTGAAGACTAAAACAATACCTGTTGTCATAGGTGCCCTGAGAATGATAGCAAAAGGGGCTGACTGCTACCTAGCTCAGATACCAGGAAACCCCTAAAATGGCAGAAATTTAACAGATAGTGCTCATGGAACTGCCCATATCCTACCAAAATACTTTCTATGTAATCTCAAGTTTTAAAACCAACATAATTTTCTTATGGTTTCCTAAACATTCTCTAGAACAACACTATGTACAAAACCAAATATATGGCACCCTAGGCATAATACCAACATGAACTTCCAACCTGTTGTCTCTTGAGGTCTCTGGGTGAGACTTGGAGCCAACTTGTACAAATGTAAAGCAAAAGTCAAACATAAAATAATAATAATAATAATAATAATAATATAATAATAATAATAATAATAATAATAATAATAATAATAATCCTTTCTACTGGAAGCACAAGGCCTCAAATTTGGAGGAAGGGTTTAAATCGATTACATCGACCCCAGTGCGTAGCTGGTACTTATTTAATCGACCCCGAAAGGATGAAAGGCAAAGTTGACCTCGGCGGAATTTGAACTCAGAACGTAGCGGCAGACGAAATACCTATTTCTTTACTACCCACAAGGAGCTAAACACAGAGAGGACAAACAATGACAGACAAATGGATTTAAGTCGATTATATCGACTCCAGTGCATAACAGGTACTTATTTAATTGACCCCGAAAGGATGAAAGGCAAAGTCGACCTCGGCGGAATTTGAACTCAGAACGTAGCGGCAGACGAAATACCGCTAAGCATTTCGCCCGGCGTGCTAACGTTTCTGCCAGCTCGACGCCTTATATCATAATAATAATAATAATAATAATAATAATACCAAGAACACTCAGAGAGTGCAAACGTCCACCGAGGCAACACCAACGTCCTCTCAACGATTAACCAGAGATGATTTTTTAAATGAGAATATCTGAACTAAACTCGACTACTCTCACAAACGAGAATACTAAAAATGAACCCAACTACTCTCAAAAATTAATTTAAAATCAGAAAAATAATACAGAATCCTTCTCCGATACCGGATCTATCACAATGGTAGTCATGGAATTTGAAGGTGAGTGTGCAGGTCGTGTTTGTAATGCTGTGTGTGTCTGCAATGGAATCTGGGATAGTTTTCTCTATGAAGGACTTTTTTTTAGTCTATCCACTGATACAGTGATTTTACGACCATTAAGGTCTATAGTAAAAAATTTATCCGTGCATGAAAGAAAACGGAAATGACCTGCATACAGTGTTGATAACGGAGGTTTAACAACATCGTTGCGCACAAACATGAGCCCAAGAAGTAAAGCTTCCTTCAAGGCAGAACTAGAAATGCGATTGTCAAGTAGGTTAGAGGTTTTAAACAGGAGCGTTATATTCAAGATTGATAAAACTAAAATTTATTATTGTTACTGAATATGTTAGTGTTATTTAATTTCTGAACGGTTTTGCTGCCGTTTGTTTATGTAGTTTGATTTCTTTATCCATCAGTTTCTACTAAGATAGAGACGCGAGTAAAATTAATAATAGAGAAAAGAAAATAAAACTTTGGAAATAACAACGCCGCCATAGTGGAAACCATGGGCGTGCTTTCAAGGAAGATAATCAGAGAAAGACTTGAAAGTCAACGTAAGATCGTAATACTTCATGTAAAATAAAGTAAGTATAACAAATAATCCAGAATCCTTGTCCGGCACCGGATCGACCCCCAAATCTAATCAGTTCGTGCTAGGCACAAGGCTAAACATCTCTGAAAGTTTCATCCGAATCCATCCAGCGGTTCTTGAGATATCTTGTCGACGGACAAATAAACAAACACGACTGAAAATAATACCTCCGCCTTCGCTAAGGTGAAGGTGGTAACAACAACAACAACAACAACAAAAACTGGCAGGAGCAGTGGAAATTCCGTAGTGTAAGTATATTTGAAAACACAAGTAAGGAATTTTTAAAAAATTCTTTTGAAATCCTGCCATTTAATCAAATCTGTCAAATATTGAAATGAGCTTAAAAGGTTTTGACTTATTTTCCTTCTTTTAATATGTTTGATAGATACGATGTGCTTTATAGTTTAAGGAAATAAAAGATGATACACTTTTTACTGTTCAACCACAATTATTTAGCAAGTGAGACACCAAAAGGACGTCGAACACAATGAGAAACTAAAACATAGACACAAACCAAAGGAACTGGACATTTTTTTTAAAAACAGCAAAAAAATAGAGTACAGGACAATTAACACAAAGAACAAACCCCTTCTTCAGTCGCTATGGTTTCATCTACTCTACGTTTCGAATATATACATATATATAAATGCAACATATATACACATATACATATATGTGTGTGTGTATGTTGCATACAAGCATAGATATATGTATATTTACACAATATATAAGATATACATAATTTATAATAATATATAATACATTGGATCGTCGGCTAAATTCTTTCGTTTCTTTCCAATATTATGCGAATTAACACAAACAAAAATATTTTTATTGTTGTATTTTATGGTTTTATTTGTAGCTCTCTTCTCCTACAACTTTTGTTTACAGTCTTTGCAATTTGTATAAACTTTATCTCTTTTCAGATATATAGCGATGGAGTTCCAAGTAGATAATGGTGAGCATTTTCGACACCTGCTCCTCTTCATTTTCAATCAAAGTTACGAAACTGCCAAAGCTGTTCGAAACATTTGTACTGTGTACGGAGAAAGCGCCATTATTGAAGGAACTGCACAGAGATGGCTTTAATTTTTCAAGTTGGGGAAATTCGACCGCGCAGATTCTCCACGTTCCGGTTA
>NW_021825398.1:0-15044 GCF_006345805.1 Octopus sinensis | reverse complement strand
TGGTCTCCAATATTGGCACAAGGTCAGCAATTTCGGGAGAACAAGAAAGTCGATGACATCGATCCCAGTGTCCAAATGGCACTTATTATATCGACCCCGAAAGGATAAAAGGCAAAGTCGACCGCGGCAGAATTTGAACTCAGAATGTAAAGACGGACAAAGTGCCGCTAAATAATTTATCCGGCGTAGTAACTGTTCTGTCCCCTCATCGTCTGACCAACTACTAATATTGATGTAATTTTCGGGGTGTCTCTCTACAGGATGCAACAAACATACATTTCAGAAAGTAGTCAAAAACCTTAGCTTATGTAAATGGTACAATGGCTATATAGATATGGAAGTTAGCTCCGAAAAAAAATTGAAACCGGATTAAGTTGATCATAATATATATATGCATCAAAACTAGATATTCGATATTCATTTTCGAACAATGACTACTTATGTAAGAAATATACACCCACTACTTTACTATTTTCCACAATACTAAGTGTTTCCTACATGAATAGAAAATACAAATATACTTTTTAAAAATCAACTATTTTATCAGATACAATAGAATGAAAGGTTTCTGTACTGTAGGCAAAACGCCTAGATATAGACAGCTGTTGGATAGAAATCGCAAATCTTGTACATGTGTTGTACAAATCAATAATACAATACAAACGTAAGCAAATGGTTACTTTAATGAATTTCGTCAGCGCGTAACAAGAAACCTTAACACGTGAAGATTCTAGAAATCAGAAATATTTATGTAAGTATGGATAGTTTTCTGCCGTTTTCTCTAAAATGCGCCACAAATTTTCGTACATAACTGTTGCAGATTATCTTATTTAAATTTTTTTTTCAGAGACTAAGGTCATAATTCGATACACACACACACACACAGAGTCCGTGATCTAAGCCTAAAAAAGGGGGGGGCTCTGTTAGAGACCCGTGAGACTAAGTCACCTTGAGCCGAAATAGGCTGTGTTGAATAATATATATATATATATGTATGTTTGTGTGTATATTATATATATATATATATGTATATATATATATATATGTTTGTATATATATGGAGGGAATAATATGCCAAAACTATAGGCCTATATCTCTGACTTGACACATCAGCAAAGTCATGGAACGGATAGTCAGAGGGAAACTCATTGCATTCCTTGAGGAAAATAACTGGCTGAGTGATACCCAGCATGGCTTTCGACCAGGTCGGAGCTGCCTCACACAGCTCTTACAACATTATGACTATGTGTTAAGGCAGTTACTCAACCACTCAAATGTGGACGTAATCTACCTTGATTTTGCAAAAGCTTTTCACAAGGTGGATCATGGTATGATATGCCACAAACTGCGTGATCTCGGCATAGCTGGAAAACTTGGAGAGTGGTTGCATAACTTTCTGAAAGATAGAAGTCAGGCAGTAGTGGCTAATGGAGCCACATCTATGAAAACACAAATAGTGAGCGGTGTTCCATAAGGCACTGATTTGGGACCACTGCTTTTTATAGTGGCCCTCTCAGATATGCCCTCAAGTTCCCGGATAGCCACCCTTGCAAGCTACGCAGAGGATACGAAAGTCTAGCAGAAGATACAGAACCCCAGCGATGTTGCACATCTGCAGCAGGGGTTGGGCATTTACAGATGGGCTGAGGATAATAATATGCAGTTTAATGCTGAAAAGTTCCAAGCTCTGCGCTA
The DNA here is from genome assembly GCF_006345805.1 of Octopus sinensis. NCBI lineage: Eukaryota > Metazoa > Mollusca > Cephalopoda > Octopoda > Octopodidae > Octopus > Octopus sinensis. The sequence goes on along the minus strand of NW_021825398.1, from coordinate 13,349 downwards.
CCAGCGACCATAACTGGATATGAAACTCACAGGGTACACCGGTCCACAAGGAATTTCAATCCCAGAGCCTAAATCAGTGAGGGACCTGGGTATAGACATGAGTAATGATACTTATTTTCAAGTGCATATTACCAGGATGGCGACAAAGTGCAGACGACTGGCTGGATGGATCCTGAGAACGTTGAGAACCAGAGTGAAGGAAACCATAATGGTCCTCTGGCGGACATTTGTCCTCAGCCGCCAGGATTACTGCCCCCAACTATGGTCATCCACCAGTGTGAAATTAAGAGCGGACCGTGAAGCAATCCAGAGAAGATTCACAAAGAAGATCGTCTCTTTGCAACGACTCAGCTACTGGGAAAAACTGAAGCAGCTAAGACTTTATTCCTTGGAGAAAAGGCGGGAGGGATATGCAGTAATATACATGTGGAAGGTCCTGGAAGGAATTGTGTCAAATTTTGGCATTGAAAGCTACACCAATGCCAGAACGGGACGACACTGCATAGTGCCAAAGATCCCAGCAACGCCATCGTGCTTCAGGACCAGTTACTGCAACAGCCTTGGTTTCAAGTGCCCACAGCTTTTTAATATTCTCCCAAAGAGCCTGAGGAACCTGCACAAAGTAAATGTAGGCGGCGATTTTATACGAATAACAGAAAAAAAATATATGTACGGTTTTGTGTGCGAGTGTGTAGCAAAATAACTAAGTACATGATCTTCACCACCATTCTTCCACTGAGATTTTCTAACTTTCGTCCACACCGTCCTATTCCTTAGCAGTCAGTCTGGCTATACTGAGCCACACATTTGTTTTTGGGGAGGTTATTTGCTAGACGTACATATTCAGCAAGCATAATATAGTTTGTATTGTATGTGGCTAAACAACTGATCAAGTAATTCCTTAAGTTTCTACAATTCCACATAATTCAGTAAACTTGTTAGTTGAATCACGCACGTTAAAAGGAGATTATATAATAAATCTAGTTTATCTTATTTGTAAGAGCGTGGCTAGTTATGTGGCGTGTAAATCTTCTTATACATGTGCGCAGATACTAACTTTACATTAACATTGGTTAATAGTCCACACATCTTCGAATTAGTTGTAGATAACATTCTGTGAATGTGATATCACGAAAAGGAGAATTAGTTCTTCGCCTGTGAATTTCAGTTACGAGGATTTTCAAATTCGCTATACAAATGCATATCATTGGTATTATGCATAAGTGTCGTAAGTTCAAAACGTTGCTTATTCAGAAACACTATTCCAATTGTTTTTCCATCAGCAACAGTTTCAGCTTAACAATCATACTTTGTTGTGTGCATAAAATCGTAACTCCAAGCATGAATGATATCTTCAGTCAGAAATACGTTTGCAAGATTGTTGTATGTGTGACTTACTACACTTTTGAAAAATGCTAAACCGTGGTACTACACCATAACAATTTTCGTATCTTGGCATCTGAAGCAGCTGAAGATACGACAGTTTGACCAAAAGAACTGACTATTGCAAGCAAAATTATATATTGCAAAAACGCATTTGGTCAAATTTGGACATACGACAGTTTAACATAATAACAACGATATATATATTTAAAAGTTTCAGCTAATATCCTTGGTGCACTCACAATCTTTGTAAAAAACACCTGTAAAATAATTATTTGAAAAACTAAATTTCAAAAAATGTAGAATAGAAGGAAATTTTATTAGTGTGTATGTATGTAGACACTTTTGACGCTGAATATTTCAAACTCTGTCTTTTAGAGAGGTTAATCCATGTAGCACAAGTTGATATTAGTGTTGTCTTTTTGCAAGTTTACTTTCAGATTTAGAATTGTTGTAGAGTATTCCTTTTTTGCCTTTCATAGATGGTGATTTTTTTCTTTTAGTTCGGAAAAAAATCCAGAAAAAACAAAATATTTTCATTCGCATTTTTGCAGGAAAGTTCATATGTTCAAAATCATGATTTTCGCATTTATTCTTTCGTAGATTCAATTTACAATTCACAACAGTTTAAACGTGAATTGATTAATATTCTCCTTTGCTGAACGGATAATTCTATTCAATGGCTGTTGATTTGCTTCTCCAAAACCAGTGGCCATTGTTGAGCTTGCAGATGTCGTCATTGTGTACATTCTCTCAGCAATTTATTACACTCACACACATATCCATATGTATGTATGTGTGTGTGTGTGCGTGCGTTTAAATAAGGCCTTCGTTAAATCGTAATGTGACATATCACCTTAAAAATGCAACCTTCTCTCATTCCTTTTTGATTTGTTTATTGTCTTCACTATCCATGTATGCATACAAACTTGCGTTAGAACATACGCAGTTTGACCTGACGGCAGTAGAGTGTAACATAAGTAAGAACTGGTGGAAACCAAACCGCTTCCTTCTGTAATGGTTGATTTTTTTTCTCTTTGTTTTCAGTATTACGATTTTGCGTTTAATCTTTCGTAATTTTGCATTTACAATTCACAGCATAATAAACGAGGGTTGATTACTAATGTTTTTCTTTCAGCATAATTCTATTAAATAGCTGTTGTATGTTGTTTTTTTTTAATACAGTGGCCATTGTTGAGCTGGCAGATATTATTCTTGCGTACATTCGCTCAACAATTTCTATTCTCAGATTTGTTAACTCACACGTAGGGTTTTCAATGTTGTAAAATTATTTATTTGGTGTATCATAAATGTTTCACCAAGTGCATTAAAGTGTATGTGGAGGAGTATTAATAGCAACAGAATATGTCGCGAGTTGCTCTTGCTTGAATGATTGAAATCATATATGTGCAAATATGAATGCTTTTGAGCGCGGGTTTGAAAATACAAATTTGAAACTGTTAAATGGTAAACGTTAAACCGTTAAAGGCGGTGAGCTGGCAGATACGTTAGCACGCCGGGCGAAATGCGTAGCCGTATTTCGTCTGCCGTTACGTTCTGAATTCAAATTCCGCCGAGGTTGACTTTGCCTTTCATCCTTTCGAGGTTGGTTAAGTACCAGTTACGCACTGGGGTCGATATAATCGATTTAATCCGTTTGTATGTCCTCTCTGTGTTTAGCCCCTTGTGGGTAGTAAAGAAATAGGTATTTCAGTTTATCCCGATCCTTACCTTTTTCGAGAACATTATTCTTATTTTCAGAGTTGTAAATATGATGCAATTAATGCTGAAATTAATTTTTCTTTTTTGACCTCTATTTCAGAGATCAAGTGACTTACCCGGACTTTACATGTTACCAGAGAGTCAGACCAGCTTTATTTGATGCTATGACGTCATCGGCAACTATTACCACTGAAAGGATATTCAATCAGACTATGAAAGTTCCATTTCACTTCAGCATCAACGATGCCAAGACAATTCTACAGCAAGAAGCAGAATCAAAATGGTTTACTCCCACAGCTGAAATGTTCTTCATTTTTTCCTATTCTGTTCTAATATGTTTTGGCTCAGTTGGCAATTCCTTGGTTTGCTACATTGTGATGCGTAGCCCAGGGATGCGAACAGCCCGTAACATGTTCATCTTTAATCTGGCAATATCAGATTTAAGTCTATGTTTATTTACACAGTCCTTGAATTTATACCGTACTTTGAATAACCAGTGGAAGCTTGGTGCTTTCATGTGTAAATTTGGTTCTTTATTCCAGGGAATTAATATATTTGTGTCCACCAGCAGCATTATGGCCATTGCTCTGTATCGTTTCCAGGTAATTGTACATCCGACAATTTCTGGTGTAAGGTGGCGCTTAAGAGTTACAGTTGCACTTGTTGCGATATGGGTGGTGTCATTTTTGTTAGCCAGCCCGCTGTTAGTGTTCACTATTCACAAATCTTCTCAACCAATAGAACAAGTAGATATATACCTTTATCATTGCATTGAAGATGTGAGATTAAGACTTGAAAAGGGTGCATATTCTGTGGCTTCACTGATATTTCAGTATCTCGGCCCAGGCATTATAGTAATTTTAGCACACACAAAGATTTTCAGCAAGCTAAATTACCGAATTGTTAATCGAAGTCAGATGACTCCAGCTCTACACAATTCGTGTGGTTATAAATCTCAGGAGCGTAAAGCTAAACGAAAAAGAAAAACTAAAATTTTACTAACAACTATAGCCGTTGTGTTTGCCTTGAGTTGGTTACCTCTAAATGTATTCAACATTCTTATTGATTTTAAAGGATCAGCATTTATACACAAAAACATTGACGTCAATTTGACGTTTGGAATATGTCATTTGCTTGTGCTCAGCTCCGCTTGTACGAACCCGGTATTATACGGCTGGTTGAATGAAAATTTTCGCCGAGAATTTTTCAGTATTTTGTCATGTTGTATCTGCGCATCAAATTTCAGAAAACGGTTACGTTCTCTAAGAGCCACCACGCGGGCTGACGATGATCATGAGATTGCTGTTTACCAGCAGTCGGATTACCCGGGTGAACAGTCGATTCCAAAAGATCGATATCTTCACAAGTCGTTACCAGTTGAAATAGGAACTCCTGCGACATATCAAGTAACAGCATCTGTGTAATGTCTATCGCTGCTTCATTTTCCTATTTCCAAACATATTTTTTCTCTTGTAATATATATTCTATTTTTTATCACCTTTTTTCCCGTTCTTCTGAAAAGAAAGTATCTATTGCACCCCAATTCTAACCGCTTCCATTGCAGAAGAGAAAATATAAAAAGACATTTTCTGATAAAAAGAAATATATATATATATCATGAATAGGTCAGAAATGAAATGGGGTTTAATATGGGATATGTTAAACTTTACAGATATGTCGCAAGTGTCACTTATCATCACTGATGGAATCCATATCCTAAAGGAAAGAGATCCTTACGAATCTATTTAAAAGATTGGCTGAAATGAAATTCAGGTGATATTTATTTTACTGTGTGAATGTGTATTATCATTTTCAATTAAACACTAAATGAAAAAACAACCTAAAATTTATTTGTCTCATTTGTAAAATAAGGAGTTCATATTCAATTATAAATTACCATACTCACACACACTGTATGTATGTATGCATGCATGTATATATATATTATATATATATATATATATATATATAATATTATATATATATATATATATATAGTGTGTGTGTGTATGTAGATAAATATTTTTCAATCACATGAAACAGATGTCTTTCACCATATATATAATATATATATATATATATATATATACACATGTAATATGTGTGTATATACACATGTATATATGTGTGTATATATATGTGTATATATACATGTATATATGTGTATATATACATGTATATATGTGTATATATACATGTATATATGTGTGTATATATATATATATGTATCTGTGTGTATGTATATGTTTGTATATGAATATATATACATGTATGTATATATACATGTTTATATATATATACATGTATGTTTATATATATATATACATGTATGTTTATATATATATATACATGTATGTTTATATATATATAATACAGTATGTATATATATATATATATATTATATATATATATATATATATATTATATATATATATATATATGTGGTGTGTTGTATGTAGATAAATATTTTTCAATCACATGAAACAGATGTCTTTCACCTATATATAATATTATATATATATATATATATACACATGTATATAGTGTGGTATATACACATGTATATATGTGTGTATATATATGTGTATATATACATGTATATATGTGTATATTCATGTATATATGTATATATACATGTATATATGTGTGTATATATATATATATGTATCTGTGTGTATGTATATGTTTGTATATGAATATATATACATGTATGTATATATACATGTTTATATATATATATACATGTATGTTTATATATATATATACATGTATGTTTATATATATATATACATGTATGTATATATATATATATGCATGTACATGTGTATGTATATACATATATATACACATCTTACAACGATACGTTCCCAACGAGTCGTAATTCTAACGTAATTTTAATTGTCGTCTTTAACTAATCAATCTTATATCATTAAAGCTCTTTGAAAAGTAAATATCATCACAACTGTAATTTCTCTAACAATCCGTAAGTTCTGTGACATGAGAGTATATTTAATGCTGTCGAAAGGAGTTCGAGATTGCAATGATATTATTTAATGAGTTATTTCTCGTTTCTTAGTTTAAATTCCCCGTTGCCTAATTAGGTCACCCCTTTCTTTGCTCCATACATAAGTAGCTTCAAGTCGATGGATGATATATGTTTGAGACGACTGACATGAAACACCATAACAAAACTGATGATTTCAATGACGAATAGAAAGCAATGGGATTACGTAATTAAATGCTTCTTAACGATCTTACGAAGGATAGAAACGTACAACCTTAATTTTCACCTTCCCCCAAGTTTAACAATTAGCTAATTAATCAACAAAGTATTCCAGGTTCGTTAAAAATCAAACATCGAGTCATTTATTCATTTGTTCAGATTTTATTCGTTCATCTGTACCACCCTCCTCTACTCCTGAGACGGTCGCGGTGATAGAGCCATGCACCAATGGTTCATTACCAATAACCGTATTAGACTTCGACGCTGGATTCGCAAGAGTGAACAAATGAAACAGAATATTTTCAAACGATATTCGACCAGGACTTCCTGTTAACTTGGCTTGCAGAATCCGTTGTGCAAATCTTTCTTGCAATATTCTAACCCCACGCACTGGACGGGTGACTTACGAATGCGAAGTTGCAGTTCGAGCGGTACACATGATTAATTTGCTGTTAATAATAAACAATCTTAAACAATCCGATCTCCATTTTCCTTATTATACTATGTTATATTGAATATATATATTATACTATGTTATATATATATATTATACAGTGTTATATTAGGTATATATATATTATATCATATATGTATATATCATATTACATATATAACGCATACATAGTATTATATCATGTATATCTATGTAAAATAAGTATATATATATATACATATATATATATATAGTATTATAGCCATCTTTTGTTTTCTCCCCCTGTTTATTTCTGTGATGCTTTCTGTCGAAGAGCGTAAGCTCCAACCATAAAAGACTTTTCCACTTTCCGAGCGTAAACTAACACACTCTTCGTCATTTTTTTTTCGAACTTCTCACTATTATATCCTATATACATATTTTTATTATATCATATATATATCGTATATATATATATTATATTTATATATATATTATATATTAATATATTTTATATATATTTATATATATTATATATATATTATATATATATATATTATATATATTATATATTATATTATATATTATATTTATATTATATATTATATATTTATATATATTATATAATATATTTTATATATATTATATATTTTATATATTATAATTATATATATATTATATATATGATATAGATTATATATTATATATATATTATATATGATATATATTATATATTATATATATATTATATATATGATATATATATATATATGATATATATTATTATATGATATATATTATATATATGATATATATTATATATAGGATATATATTATATATAGATATATATTATATATCTGATATATATTATATATATGATATATTATATATATGATATATATTATATATATGATATATTATATATATGATATATATTATATATGATATATATGATATATATATATATATATATATATTATATATATGATATATATTATATATGATATATATATATTATATATGTATATATATATATATATATATTATAATATATAATATATATTATATATATATTATATTTATATATGATATTATATTATATTTATATATGATATATTAATATTTATATGATGATATATTATATACATGTATATTATATACATGATATGATTATATATGATATATATTATATATATAGATATGTATATTATGATATAATTAGATATAGATATTATATATGATATATATTATATATATATATATTATATGATATTATTATATATATATATTATATATGATATATATTATATAAGTTATATTATATATATTATATATGATATATATTATATATGATATATATTATATATTTATATATATTATATTATATATGATATATTATATATATTTTATATATATATATATATATTTTATATATAATATAATATATTTTATATATATATATATATATTTTTTATATATATATATATATTTTATATATACTATATATATATTTTATTATATATATATTATATATATATTATATATATATATATATATAATATTATATATATATATATATATATATATATATGATATATATTATATATATTTTATCTATTATCTATAATATATATATTATATATGATATATATTATATATATTTTTACTATATATATATATATATAGATATATATAGATATATATATATGATATATTTAGTAGATATATATAATATATATTATATATTACTATATTATGATATATATTATAATATATATGTATATATTATATATATATATGATATAATATAATATCTATATATATATATATGATATATATATATATAATATATTATATGATATAAATCTTATATTAAATATATATATTATATATGATATAAATCTTATAAATATATATATTATTATATGATATATATCATATAATCATATATATTATATATATGATATATATCATATATATCATATATATATATTATATATGATATATATCATATATACATATATATTATATATGCTATATATATATATATATCATATATATATTATATGATACATATTATATATATATTGTATATATATATTAATATATATTGTATATGATATATATATATTATATATATATGATATACATTGTATATATGATATACATTATATATATTGTATATGATATATATTCTACATGATATACACTATATATATTATATATATATTGTATATGATATATATTCTACATGATATACACTATATATATTATATATATATTGTATATGATATATATTCTACATGATATACACTATATATATTATATATATATTGTATATGATATATATTCTACAGGATATACACTATATATATTATATATATATTGTATACATATATAATTTATTGTATATTATGTATATATGATATTATATACTACATGTATATTAAATAATATATATATAATTCCATGCTTCTACTGTCAGCGCACATACATTTGTTTCAAGACTTCTGATGATGCTTTCGGTATAAACCTGAAACCGTACGGTAGAGGGATAATATTATCGCCATTTTCCGGCCATTTACGTTCCCTGCCAGTATGTATGTATACAACATATGCTCGTCGACAGAGGCAACATAGCCGTTCAGCTCTTATTTCCAGCAGTGTAGGCGTTCTAAAAACCTCAGTTTTATATATATATATATATATATATATATATATATATAATCTCAATGGAAATCATGATCCCGCGATCGCGGTGGCCGTCCAGTGTGTGAGTTGTGTTCGTCTCACGTTGCGCTGCGATCACTCCGAAATAATTGATGAAGAGAGTGATCTAAGGTGCACCAGTAAAACATTTGATCACTAGAAACAAGTCTTTACTTTATTCCTTTGTACGTGATAATTCTATGAAGTTATAATTCTGTGAAGTTATATATATTGTGTGTTTTGATAAATTTCAACTTTAGCTGTGCTCAGAACGGAGATATTAATTTATACGTTTCTCGTAACCATTATCAGTATAAAGTAACGTGACGACAATTTAGAATGGAATTCGAATTCAAAATCGGCGGGAAATTATCAGTCACGGCTAACGCGCAGAATAACTATGTATATATATATACATACTTACATACACACAAGCATACAAATACATATATATGTATGCACGTATGTATATATAAGTGTATGTATGTATATATACATACAAACATCTAGGTACCATGTATATTTATATATGTATACATATAAGTATACACATGCGCAAACTCATATATATGTAATATATATGTATATATATAATTATACGTGTGTGTGCACATACACATATAAATTGCACTCACTTTAAAAGGTGATCGAATCAACAACATGCAAGAATTCTGTAATAGATTCATATGTCTATGTGTATCCTCCTCCTCTCTCTCATTATCAAGTTGCCTACGTACATAAAAATACCTGCTATATAAAAATAAACATACAAACATATATATATATATTATGTATATATGCATGTATATACATAGATATGCAATTATATATGCATATAAAAATACAAATATGTATATCTATATACATATATATATATACATGTATATATATATATATACATGTATATATATATATACACATGAATATATATATATAGATGTATATGTATATTTATACACACATGTATATATGCACATATACATTTATATATATGTACATGTATGTATATAAATGTACACATATATACATGTATATATATCAATATATATATATGAATATATACATGAATATAAATAAATATATACATGTATATATAAAAATATACACATATATACTTGTATATAAAATAAATATATACATGTATATATAAAAATATACACATATATACTTGTATATAAAATATATACTTATATATATGTATATAAAATTATACACATACTTGTATATAAAAATATACACATATAAACATGTATATAAAAATGTATACAAATATATACACATATACATGTATATAAAAATGTATACATGTATATAAATATATACATATATGCATGTATATGAATATATGCATGTATACACGTATATGAATATATACATATATATATAAATATATACATATACACATGTATATGAATATATACATATATATATATAATATATACATATACACATGTATATGAATATATACATATATATATATTTATACATATATACATATATATAAATATATAGATATAAGTATGTATATATATATATATATGCATATATATGTATGCATATAAATATATACATGCATATATATACAGATATATTTATGTACCACATATATTTGCATCATATATATATGCAAGATACAAAGTTATGATATATTATATATATATATATATATATATATATATAATATTATATATATGAATCGTTATATATGTAAAATATATACATATTTGAATCTTTATATACGTAAAACCCTCCGTTGTTAATGTTTATGATCGTTGAGCTTTTACAGCTTTTCAGACACACGTTTGATGATGGTAATATGCATAAAGAACGATTTAGGACTCAATAATATTTCCTTCCTTCTCCTTTTGCCTTTGATGAATTTTTCAATTATTGTGCGATAGGAAAGGAATATTTTGGATTTAACATTTGCACAAATATCTATATATTGAGAATATGGAACATTTATAAGTGAGAATCTTTGATGCATTTTCTATGTACCCGAATCTGATACGTTAATTTTGATCCTGTTTGGCCTATATATTCTCTCCTTTTATTGTGCGCATGTGATGCTCTGAATGTGATTGATGTTTTGCAATTCATGTTTTATTAATATTCGATTTCTTTCGATTGTAATGGAGTTCTTTTTAAAAATACTGACGAAGTTCCATTGATTTTAAAAAGCAAACGGTATTTTAACTTCAACTGTACATGGATGAGCCCTTTCAATAATACATAACTAGCAAATCTTATAACAGAAAACATTACAAATGAAGAGCAAAAGGCAGTGGGAAACCACCCGACAATTCTCCGTAGTCGTTATAACAGGTGACGAAGGAAGTGCTATTGTAATTTACAAGATCAATTATAGGATATAATATTAGCACAACTAAATGATAAACATTTAGATTTAGAATCCAATGCAGAGAAACAAACAATAAACCAATTCGGTAGATCAACGGAAAATTAAAATTAAGGTACGAATAATGGTATCGGATTACCTTATAAATTTTGAGATAAAAACATAACTTTTTGGGAGTACTGAAAGTATAAATATAAAGCAATCCATAACAGCTTAAAGGGCCTCCATTCACTATATGTAAAACATTTTAAACCACCTAATTTAGAATTTGGGCCAGTTGATGCAGCATACGCATCCATCAGACAGCGATTAAGTACTTTTCTTCGAATAATTTTCAAATAATTGTGCATAATTTCTGATCTCCTAACACGCCCTTTCTAAATCGTATTTCAGAAAGAATGAATATTAAAATAAGCCTGATTAGTGACCAGTCTCTATAAAAATATTTTCCGTGTATTAGATTTAGAATCACTAGAATCTGGATGGATAAATAGCCACAGAAATTTTAGAAGAGATTCCCAAATAAAGTTATACTATAAAACTTATGATTTGTGCTATGGAGCAACTATTTCTTCACTGATAACCAAGAATATCCTCAAATAAAAAAGAAGGCACCTGGGCACGAACGTTGCTACCACATAGCAATACTAGTGATGGAAATCCTTTTAGAAAATCGTTAATATTTCCTCTGAGAATACATTTGATTAGAATTTCCAAACCTATTGAAAGGAAACTGGAAAAGATTCTTGGGTGACTGCTTCATATCTTGGAAGAGAAGTAGGGAAAACTTTACAAGGTCTTTGAATTAATGTAAGAGCATTCATGAATCTTTCCAGTTCACTCAGGAAATAAATGAAAGAACTCCCTATAGAGACATGCTAAAAATGAAGGAAAAGAAGATTGTTACAACCGTTCTCTATTGTAAGGGCACGGCCATACGCAGATATTTATATTTTAGCTCTTGCTTCATATGCTTTATTAAAAGGAACATTCCATTTACTACAGCAAAACATGTTTTCTACATATACGGACACAAATAAGCGAAAGAAACGTCTGGTACAACTAAGTACGATACCTCAGAAACAAAAATACTTACAAAGCCTGGTAAATCATGTCATAATCAAGGCGAAAGAGAACTCAATCTCTTACAGAAAGAGAAACCCTCACAATTAGGATGAAGAATAAAAACAAAAACATATTATAATCGGTCAAATGTTAAATTACAATCTCTCGTCTAACACTGAATATTAAAGAGTCCTAGCAAAAGAGAATTTTTTACTACAAGAAATGCAGGTAACAAAATGTGCCGATATTCATTGTGGAACTTGTGAAATAAGTGATCAGGGGACAACCAAAACATTTAAGAGTGGGAAAAAAATGAAGTTTAAGGTAAATATGAATTGCAAAATAAAAATCTCATTTGATGCATCACGCACCTAAAAAGTCAATGAGAATTATATCGGACAAACAGAATCAACATTAATATACCGGATTAGGATACATAAGCAACGCATCAGTAGCTATCATATACAGATGCCCA
>NW_021825397.1:0-20799 GCF_006345805.1 Octopus sinensis | reverse complement strand
CGCAACTCGTCTCCATGACCGAACAACAGTCGTGGGTCAAAAAGAGGCCGAGGAAGGGCGAATGGCACCGCGAGTGTCGCGTTGCTCTCAAGCAACTCTGCCGTCCCAGGTCGACCATGAATGACTTCAACACAACCAAAGAATTCTATAGGGGATTGGTGGAGGGGAGGTACGACGACGATCTGGTGGGAAACCTGGGCGTCGACGAGGAATACCTGACCCGCCTGTTTCAAACGACTTTCGGCCCGGGACCTATGGACAACTTCTAGAGATCCCTGGCCTGGCGGTGCTACCGAGAAGCGCTACCCGTTCGGGATAAGCTCTATAGGCATGGCTCGAGAAACACGGGGCCGACCTGCCCGAGATGCGGGCAGAGAGACGAAACCGCTCTGCACGCAATCGTTCAGTGTCCAGCAATTTCCGACCTGTGGGCTTATGTCGAACGACTGCTGTCACGTGTGGGACTTGTCGGTTTATCAGCCGAGTCTATCGTTAATATCGTCACGCCTCCTTCCTATCATACTTGTGGCTATGGCGAAAGAATGTATCTGGTGGACGCGCCCGAAAGGATTGGAGACAAACACTTTCCTCTCTGGTCAATCTCTCATCAACTTCTTCAAGTATCACATGAAGAGGAAAGTGAGAGTAGAGAGGCAAATTTTGTCTAGCGAATGTTTTAAAAAAAGATGGGTGAATGTAGCAAGGATGGCACGTATGAATGACGAAGCCACCTTGACTATGATTCTATGAACCGTAAAAATTAATACAGAGAGTTGCTTATATGCAAAAAAAATATAAGAAAGAAATATAACATGTGACTTCATTGACCGAGGTTACCGTGGTCTTTTCCGTAGATTTTTCTTTACACTTCATATTGACATTTCTGTGATTACGATCCCTATTGATCAAGTTTTTTTCCTCTCCCCTTTACTTTTATTTTTTAAATCCTCCCCTTTTTTGTCCTCTTTCTTTCCTTTCACGATCCCTTTTGATCGAAACCCAACCCCCTTTTTTTTACCCCCAAAAGAAAAGCTCTACCTTGTAATTTGTTCTAACTGTGTGAAGCCCTGTGTGGCTAATAAAGAAACATATCTATTTATCTATCTATCTATCTATGTCCATCTATCTCTATCTATACATCTATCTATCTATCTATGTATCTATTTATCTATCTATCTATCAATCTATCTATCTATCTATCTATGTCTATATATCTCTATCTATCAATCTATCTATCTATCTATCTATCTATCTATCTATCTATCTATCTATCTATCTATCACTGTCTATCTATGACTATCTATCTATCTTTCCATCATTCTATCTATCTATCTATCTATCTATCTATCTATTTATCTATCTATCTAACTATCTATCTATCAATCTATCTATCAAACTATCATGTGTCTGTCTAGCTATCTCTCTATCAATCATAGTCTGTATCTTTATCTTTCTATCTCTCTATCTATTACGTCTCTCCATATATCGATATACATATATATATACATACACACATATATATACATTCATTTACATTTACTTATTTTCACACACACAAACATGCACGCAGACACACACTTTCACACACACATATACATAATATAAAGGGAGAGGAAAATCAAATCATGGGACGCAACTTACAAGCATTGTACTACAATCCAGGCTCTGGTAAACCACATCGAATGGTCCGGCAAAACGGGAAATCTTTATGGTAAACAATCATTGTCTTTCACTTAGTTCCAAAATTCCGAGTTCACTATTTCGGGTTTTATCCTGTGTAAAATACATTAAATAAGAATTAAATGTTACACATGAAGTAACTTACTTTTTAGATATTTTATATACAATGCAATTTAGTTATTTTAAACCTGTGAACGACACGCCTTTCTGCTGCATGTATTAATAAGCATTAGCATCAGGTTACATCCTGCTGGTTGAAAACTGTACCACCAGTATGCAGTAATTATAACTTTAGACTCAGATACTGATACCGGTGGAATGTAAAATATTAATATTATCATTTGATATTATCATTAATATTCACTTCAGTTTTATATTAAAGAAACTTATAGGCATGGTTATGTATCTCATTGCATCACACACAAACACACACAGACACACACACACACACACGCACACAGACACACACACAGATACTGGAAGACAATTAGTTTTCTTTTCAATTTCCTTTTTTATCTTTCACTTTTTGCAGAAGGCATCAAGAATACTGGAGACTTTCTCAGATACAAATACGTTAAACAGTTTAGAGGCCCCTGCATGTTTTCCTCTCCCTCTTCCCCTCACTCCTATGAAAATAGGACATCAAACTATTGAATGTTTGGGTACAGATGAGCTATCTCTCTCTCTCTTTTACTCTTTTACTTGTTTCAGTGATTTGAATGTGGCCGTGCTGGAGCACCGCATTTTGTCGAGTAAATCGACCCAAGGACTTATTCATGTAAGCCTAGTACTTCTTCTATCGGTCTCTTTTGCCGAACCGCTAACTTACAGGGACATAAACACACCAGCATCGGTTGTCAAGCGATGTTGGGGGGGGGACAAACACTGACACACAAACACACACATAGAAATATATGTATATGCACATATACAACGAGCTTATTTCAGTTTCCGTCTACTAAATCCACTCCAAGTCTTTACTCGGCGGCCCGAGGCTATAGTAGAAGACGCTCGCCCAAAGTGCCACGCAGTGGGATTGAACCCGGAACAATGTGGTTGGTAAGCAAGCTACTTACCACACAGCCACTCCCGCGCCTGTAGAAGTTTGGAATATAATTGTGTCAATTATTATAATCGTTATATATCTCAGTGCATCACACACACACAGGCACAAACACACACACACACACACACACACACACACACACACATACACACACACACACACCAGGACGTATACACTTGAAGACCCTTCACACCACAAAATCCTCGCCTGTGATCCTTCTTTCGTATAAAATATTGTTACTTTGATTACGAAAATTCTTTTCCCATAACTTTAAAGCTGCTAAAACCTTTAATTCCTCTTCAGAATTGTTATAATTTCTCTATCATATACTTTATTTCACAAACGTAATTTTCTGAAACGAACTATTGTTAAATGAATTTGTATCGTTTGCTTCCATGTCAATCATTATATATACCATTTAAATTATTATCGTTATTGATAACTTGATTTTCTGAAGTGACACTATCGTTAAATGAATCTATCGTCTGCTCAGAGGAAATATTTGGCTGCTATTTCTAGCACATCCAGCTTAAGCTTCAGAGATTCTTCAGGAAGAGAATGGTGGATGACAATGTGAACACTGGAGGGTCTAACAATGAATTTTAATGTTGGCTTTTGACATTGTATTTGGGAAGAGATCGATGATCAATAGTTATCGAGCAAAAGTGAGATGATTCTAACAGATGAAAAATCTATCGACTGATCGTATAACAATATTTTAATCATTTCCGGTTAATGTCGCTTTTAAACGATTTTATGTTCCATAGCTACTAAATGTCTTTGACGTATGTATATATATATATATCTCCCTCTCTATAACACGCACGATCAAACACACAGACACAAATTTCACACCTTACTACTAAGTGTATTTGACGTTTGTCTACCTCACACACACAATAACACATACACACACAGACACAAATGCAGTTATATACACACTCATACACATACACAATCACTCGCAATCATTAAACAAGCACACACCCGCACATCATCATACATACAGCATACATATTGTCCCCTACCTATTTTTACTACACCCTCCTTCTACCCATTTTTTAAGTCATTGCTTATACGGATTATTTAAAAAAACACTCATTGTCACTGTGGTCACCATGTAGGCAATCATCAAAAATTTTGTTCGTGGTGTGAAAGAGGCTCTTAATCTTTCCTGATGAGAAGATGGCATAATGCACCATTTATTCCTTCGGAATTAAAATTATGCCGTCTTCGAAACATGTGTCGAGAGTAAAAACCTCGTTCGACTCCATTCTTTCATTTATTCATATAAATAACACAAATTTGCACAAAAGAACCCGGAGTTTCTACCCTTGACAGGTCACTTCAACTGTGTTTTCCGACGTGAATTTGCTACCCAGGTATCGGTTAAACGAATTTTCCATGCTAGAATAATTCATTCACCTACTATATATCATATATATATATATATATATATAATATATATATATATATATATATATATATACAAATACATGAATATATACGTTTATATAATTCTGATAACTGTGTGTGCGTGTTTATATATATATATATATACATATACACACACACACACACACACACACACACACACAGATATCACAATTTGTAAAATAGTACTTAGATTATTTCAAGTTAATTTCAGTTACGCGGATGTAAACAGTCTCATGCAGTTACGCATATACACACACACACATACATACACACATGCAACACCAGACAGTGACATAATTTTCATTTCTCCATTTCTGCTGGAATGCTAATGTCGCGGGAAGAAGGAGGGTATACTGAGTAAGTGAAGGGAATTAAAATGTATCAATCTCACCAAATCCTTAGTACATGGTTATGTAGCTAATAGCATCACACAAACACACACACACACACACACACACACAAAACCCTCTTTTTCTTCTTTCTCCCTCCCTCTCTCTCTCTCTTTCTATCACATTCTTTCCCCTCTCTCATTTACACTCTTCCACTATCAACGCCCATCTTTGACTGCTGACGCAAACTTTTCATATCGGATTCATATAATGAGAAATAAAGACGCCAATCTATATTTACACACACACACACACACACACACACATATATATATATATATATGCATAATTGTGTGCTACTTCAATGAAAAAATGTATGGTAAATAAAGAAATGACGCAATATATATATATGCGCACATATATATATATATATAGATATATATAAACATTCACTACCTCTTACGAACAGAGACTAACAGCACTTTATTGGTAAGTTACGATTTTCATTATATTATATCGGCCTTCTATTGGCCATTGTCCAGTCTCCTCAACGGCATTAAGGATGGGATAAAAAGGTTCTCCACCCTTAAGACCTCATAAATTTGGGTCCCCAAATTACCTAAAATGTTTTTTATGCTTTTATTTTTACTTCAGTAATTTTCAGTTAACCCAATAGCATTGGCATTGGCCACGTCGGGCCCAAATATTCTTCCTGTTTTCTGTGGAAACTGAACACATTAGCCCTTTCACAACCACCATGCAAAGTTATTCTAAAAGTAAGCAATCACATAATCAAAATCTAAAAGCTAGAAGATAACGTATGATTAATTGTAAACGATGTGAATAATTAAGTAATTCATCTGAATGTTTAGGGAGTATCCCCTTCTAGCTGGTACAATAATGAAACAGCAATTCCATCTCAAATTATGTGGGGTATTTTTTAAGGACACTTTTCAGGTACGAGGGAGTGGTTAAGAATGTTAGTAGTACAAAAAATCGGGTCGGTATTTTTCTTAGTATTTGACTTTTGTTAATTATTGTTTGAAGCCGAGAAGGGTCCAATGAGAGTAGAGACGGTTGAAAAGCAAAAATTTGAAGAAATTTGTGATGTGTGTTGGAGAAATTTAGGAGGCTGAGAGGAGGATGAAAAATCGATTGATCATAATACTTGGAATAAATTTGGGATGCGTGTTAATATATTTATATTTCTGTAGGTATCTATATATAATGCTGACTACTTAATGTTTTTAATACTGTGTATTAATGTAGGAGTTTATATGTATATATATTGTGCGTATATGTGTGTGTGTTTGCATGTATTATGTAAGAGCTTGTATGTATATATTATGTATTTGTAAATGAAATTTTGGATATTTCATATGTATTGCATATGCTCATTATATATATATATATATATATATATATATATATATATTATATACTGTATATATATATATATATATAATATATATATATATATTATATATATATATATTATATATATATATATATATTATATATTTATATATATATATATATATATATATACATACATATATGTATACATAGACACACACACACATATTTGCTATTTGGAATGTGTTCACTTGTCGATTGTCAGGTTGACACTTGTTTTACATTACAGCTTTATTTATTTGGAATTAGGGAAGTGCATGAATGTCGGGCAGTATTTATGCTTACGATAAAAAATAACGTCAGAGAATTTAACAGTGAGGAGTTGTGGAGGCGAAGAATAGTTAATGACCCTTTTATACATAACATACATTTACCTATATTTGTGTTGTAGAGGGGAGCTTCACATACTATGGACCACGATAGAGCGTGTTGGACATTGTTTTGAATTGAGGTTGTATATGTGTGTTGCTAAAGATTGAAATAGTTTAGATTCGGGATTAGTGAAAGAATACATATGAGCACGACAACGACATTGAAAATCCTCAGTGCCCCAAATATACACCCTTGCCTGGTGGGTGCATGGGGTAATCACGTGGCACTTATAGATTACGCTTTTGAGGAGACAGGTGTCTGCATACCATATATTTCAGAAGCGTGACAGTTGCAAGTGGTTGTGGTTTACTATTAGTAATGTTGATGTTGGTTGGTTTGTTGTTAGTGGGGAGAATCTAAATTAGGATTTATATTAGTATCGGATTGAGAGGTTGTAATGGAACTAATATTTGTCGTCTCGTAGACAGGGTTGTAGAATGTTGGCTTAAGATTAGTATTATACAATTGAGGTGGCTTATTAATGTTTGTATTATTGTATTGTGAAGTTTAGCTTGGGATTTTGGGGAAAATTTTGGTTTTTATCCACACATAAAGCCTACCGGTGTTTTATAAAGACTTATGGAACCACGTGACCGCTGCTAGCTTTGTTGTTGTTGATGTGTATGTATTTTCAAAATGTTTTATTCTTCAACTTTGAGATGTATTGTTGATTTTTTAAATTTTATCTTACTATAATCAGCAACAAACACCTTCCGTCAATATTAAATTCTTTATTGGATAAAAAAAAACATTATCAAAACATGAAGTTAAAACAAAACAAATGTGATTTGTTTTCTTCCAGGCACAAATGTCCTGTAGCAATAGTCTTTCATCGACAGACCTTTCCTCCAAAAAAATCAGTGGAATCATTCGATCTCCATACACAAATTATTTTCCTCCTGGAACTATAAAAAAAGTTACACACATTAGGCGCACCTTTCTCTAAGCGGCACACTAAATTTCCCAGGTAAAAAATAGCGGCTTATACACCGGAAAATACGGTGTTTCTTTTTTTGTCATATTCATATCGACTTCCACTCCATAAACGTTACACAAACACTTGACTGCGCATGCCTAAATGTCTACATTAAAGTATTTTTTAAGCTAAATTCTCTGCCAGATCTACAGGCTCATTAGGCCCCAGTATATCTCGGTATCGAACGTATTTCAACACCCAAGGATACAACACACCGGATACCAGTCTGTCGCAATGTTAACCCCTGGTTAATGCTGGTGCTTTTCAGATGAGTGCACTGGAAGGTCTTTCTCGTGGACACAACTTACCGAAACAATAACCATACGCCTATATGTGGTGTGGTGCGCTTATGTACATATCCGTGTGTATGTGGGTGATTTGTATGCATGTACACACAAACACACACAATCTTTTATTCTTTTAATCTTTTGCTTATTTAAGGTGAATTTCAAAGTCGTAATGCCAATCACATAATCCCCTTCCTACATTGGAAAAAAGTAAAGCTACGAAAGTGGCTAAGTTTGGAAGAAAACGAAACACCACATGTGACTGGATGGGAAGTAATTGAGAATCCATAACTTATGTGAATGGATCGAATAAATATATGCTTTGTTTAGCTGAAAGTGTGCATATCCTGTTCAGATCTAAGATGCTTAATTCTCTATTGGACTCTAGGTCGGGAATTTTCAGTCGTGGTCAAGTATAAATATATTTTGAAGAACTGAAAAATTCCGTCTATTCTTGATTACATTTTTGATATATTTTTAGCCTTATAATTCAAGGTCTAACAAGGAGAACACTTAAATGCTGTTTTTACTTTTCCCTTTTCCCATTTTCGTTTTTGTGCTTTCGCTTTCCGATTTCCGGAACACTGGGCATGCTGTGGAAGACATGCACTGGGGCTGCGGCATCTCCAAATATTCTGCGTAAATGGTGAACAGGTGTGGTCATCGTTTGTCAAAAGGCTTTCACATCTCATCTCTTGAGTAAGCTGCAGTCTGGTTCAAGAAGAGACCGAGGAGGGTTACTGGCATCTGGAATGTTGCTAGGCACTCACTGTCTCTACCAGGTGGGCAATGCGATCAGTGGAAAATCCACTCTGAAGTTCTATGGAGGGTTAGTGGAGGGAAAGTGCGATGAAGCACTTGGAAGAGACGCTAGGCGTTGACAAAATTGAACAAACAGTCTGTTGAGGAGGACTTTCAAGACGGGGATAATGGATAACTTCTAGAAGTCCCTTGCTTTGCAGTGCTATCGGGGCACTGCCGGATCGAGATAAACTCTACAAGCACGGAATTGCTGTCTGACCGACTACCCGAGATATGCGCAGAGCGATGAAAGCGTTCTGCACGCACTCGTCCAGTGTCCTTGCATTACGACTTAGGAGTTATGTTGAAAAGCTGTTATTAAGTGTAGGCAGTTTCTATCTATCGGCGAGTCCGTAGTGAAGATCGCTCAGCCACTTTCCATTAGTCCGGAAGGTCAGGCAATTTACTTAGTCTAATAGCAGTAGCGAAAGAGGCTGTTGTGGACCAGGTTAAACGGACTAAAGACAGAGATTTTCTCTACTGCCAATCACTCGTCACCTTTTTCAAATTTCCTTTGAAAGGAAGATGAGGGTGCAGAGTGAAGTCTGCCTCCCAGTACATTTGCCAAAGGTGGATGAACAGAGAAAATGGTACGTGTGAGTGGACCTACTCTAATAACACGCCTTTGGCTAGTGAATTTGAGAGGGAGGAGAGTGCTCTTACCAGATGCCCTCGAAGCGTCGAGTGGTTCAGGATTGGGGTGGGGGTACCTGAGCCAATCCAGGGGATTACCTGCACCTATTACGAACTTTCATTGTATATTCTTTGGTCGGATATCATTGTTATTCTTTTAACGTGTGTACTCGTTGTCTCTGTGTAAATCCCCACGTCCATGTCTACTGTGTCCTGTTTCTTACTACCCACAAGGGGCTAAACACAGAGAGGACAAACAAGGACAGACAAACGGATTAAGTCTATTATATCGATCACAGTGCGTAACTGGTACTTCTTTAATCGACCCCGAAAGGATGAAAGGCAAAGTCGACCTCGGGGAAATTTGAACTCAGAAGATAACGGCAGAAGAAATACCGCTTAGCATTTCGCACTACGTACTGAAGATTCTGCCAGCTCACACCGCATTTTCTACTGTATCTTCTCCTATATGCGGCCCTATTGGCAAATAATAATAATAATAATAATAATAATAATAATAATAATAATATTAATAATATTAATAACAATAATAATATTAATAATAATAATAATAATAATAATAATAGTAAGGTTTGTTGAAGGATATTGAACGAAGATGTAGGCCATCGTCTTGGTATAGAGGATGGGCTCCAGCAAATATTCTGCTCAATACCACAGATTTGCTTGTAAGTTGCTCGACGTTAACCAGTTGAGCATGTCACTTAGTGGCTGAAGATATGTGCATCTCTGATCGCAAGCAGAAGTAGTGGGGAATATCATAGCAAGTGTTAAGAGGGATTCTTTGGGGTTTGAATAATTCACTCTGGAAAATGGGTGTTTCGTTCAAAATCCTTAAACAACCCTTACTCAGGGACCTTTGAGCAGGATCTGTACTCGACCAGAAGAAAATTTAACTAGGCCCACATAGAAGGTCATGTGCTTTTTATCTTGATATGAGATCATCATGTTCGCACTTATGGTGTGATGCATGTGCCTGGTGTACCTTATGAGACGGGTAGTCATGATGGGTATACTGGGCTTCGTATATTTTACCCTAGTGTCACTTTGATGGCATGCACTGCTCTCTAAATTAATAATAATATAATAATAATAATAAATAATAATAATTATTATATTATTATTATTCTATTATTATTACTATTATTATTATTTTTATTATTATTATAATTATTATTGTTATTGGAAAGTTCTTCCGGCTAAACATTTCACTCATCTTCACAGTAAAATTATGTCATTAATGCAATCGTTAATGTGATATTCCCTCCAGTTTCATATTAAAGAAAAGCTTAGGCAGCTTATGTATATATTAATCACACAGAGACACACACACACACACACGAACAATCGTACACATCAACTCTCCTCCTCTTCTTTCCCTCTCTCTCTTCTATCACTCCTCTACCCCTCTCTCATTTTAACTCTTCCACTTCCACCGCCAATCATCATAAAACTGCTGACTGAAATTTTCAAATCGAAAATATATAATTAGAAATACAGATGCCATATATATATAAATATATATATATATATATGTCTTAGGATGTGGAATGTTCGTATCCGCTAACACGGACCACGTCATCATAATACTGTCCACGAAGTGTTGATAGGAGCAAAGCTTATCCAAGTGAAGTCGGTGGGCCTGCAACTCGGCAGATGGAGAGGCAGACTCATACCACCGACAGTTTGTAGGGCGCTAAAGTGAAAGACAGGTTAAACTGTTTGGGGTCTGGTCTCCTGTAGACCCCGAGGTTGGACAACAACGGGTGGGAGGTGACGAACAGGATAGTCGATCTAACCCAGAAATTGGCAGAGAGGAAGCTGTTCGTGAAGGGTCGAGTCGAGGTGGCGAATGCGTACATCGCTTCCGTCAACTATGTCTGCCTGAATATAATAACCACATCGTATCAAACGCAAGGATGCAAGTGTTCGTCTGGTACGTTGATTTTTGTTAATTTTTATGTCTTGACAAAGGCTGCGCTGATGAGTGAAAAGTGGATTTTGTGCACTAATTACGGAATCATATGATGTTCAGCTACGTCTGTTTCTGGAGGCTCGCTTTGAGAGTTGCATTCCCTCGCGTTTTGTACAATGTGGGCATTATAGTAGTTTATACTTCAAGAGACCCTCCTAGCGTGAGGCATTTATGTATAAGTAATGCCCTTAATATATATAAATATATTCATAGGGAATAATTAATAAGTTATCCCTTCTGAGGTTTTTCACAAAACTACTTGATAAATCCTCGTAAAAATTTTATCCTATTTCAATTATATATATTTATTAGTAGCCCAAACTTACTTTGTTATATATATATACACACACACACCACTTATGTATGGTGACACAATCGTTTCATTCACAAATGAATTCGGTGGTACTAGTTGCGGATTCTAGCTCGCTCTGATACTGAGTTGAGTTGGTGCCGTAGTATCTCAAAATTCAATATATAATCATTATGATTATAGTATTCTACGCTGAAGAGAAAAGAAGTTTCGGTAGATAGAATTATTTAATATTTAATATTAATTCTTATGCTTTCCTAAAAACTTGATTTCGAAACGTACGTCCGTAGATAACTTAAAAATGTATGATAGATTGCAGTCAATTCATTCTCTCTTACCTGTTTGTGTCTGCCTTCCAAGTGCTGTTTTACTGAGATCTCCCTTTAGTAGAAGAAATAGCTATAAACCTTCGACTGCTATTTCTAAATTCGGTATGTGGTAAGGCAATTCGTTGCTAAACCCTTTATTGCTTAGTATTACTTAATTTTCCTCGAATGATGCTTTTACATGCCGAAGACTACTGGTGTAATTGATAATTATCCAAATTAATAATTTCAACTTCATTATTACGGATAACCATATTTTATCTCAGTAGATGACCAGCATCTTGTTTTGGCTACACGCGGGTGGGAAGGGGCTGGTGACACAATCGTTTCATTCACAAATTGAATTCGGTGATACTAGTTGCGGATTCTAGCTCGCTCTGATACTGAGTTGAGTGGTGCCTTCTAGTATCTCAAAATTCAATATATAATCATTTTGATTATAGTATTCTACGCTGAAGAGAAAAGAAGTTTCGGTAAGATAGAATTATTAATATTTAATATTTAATTCTTATGCTTTCCTAAAAAACTTGATTTTGAAACGTACGCAGTAGATAACTTAAAAATGTATGATAGATTGCAGTCAATTCATTCTCTCTTACCTGTGTGTGTCTGCCTTCCAATTGCTGTTTTTACTGAGATCTCCCTTTTAGTAGAAGAAATAGCTATAACCCTTTGACTGCTATTTCTAAATTCAGTATGTGGTAAGGCAATTCGTTGCTAACCCTTATTGCTTAGTATATATATATATATATATATATATATATATATATTACATATATGTATATATCTATGTATATGTGGCGTGTGTATGTATATGTGTATGTGTTTCAGTTTATCCACTATGACCGCTTGGGAAGAGGTTCCGGTTTTTACGTCCCAGTAATTTGGCCGATCGGTATCTTTAAATTCCTTACAACCACTTGAACTTTTCACATTTTTACCACGTCATTTCAAAGCATTACGTCTGATTCAGAATTGCCTGCCGCTGACGATAATTGCATTCATGTTTTTCTTTTTTCTGGTAAGTAATAATAAAAAAATCAAAAGTATAAAGTTGCGTAACTCTAGGCAAATCAGCGGAAGGGATCGCGAGAATACGCAGCAGGCTTAACAACAAATACTGGGGTCGATTTGTGCGACTAAACACTTTAAGCAGTGCCCCAGCATAGGCGCAGCCCAATGGATGACAAACGTAAGAATTGTTACAGCTATGGTTTAAATTCACGCCATAAATTAGAATTGTCGGATCTCATCGAAGACAGCGAACGGGAATTGAAGCTCTATGGTTTGTGTTCCTGAAATTTTAAGGGATGCAACAATAGAAAATAATCTATCTATCGATCAATCAATCGATCTTCTATCTATATCTCTATCTATCTATCTATCTATCTATCTATCTCTCTATCTATCTATCTATCTATCTATCTATCTATCTATCTATCTATCTAACTATATATCTACATATCTATCTATCTATCTGAACGAGATAAACGAGTAGGGTTGTCACTCTCGCCCAGCAATGGGCCGAGAGGAAAGTGTCCCTAAAAGGTCGGGTGAGGTGGCGAAAGCCTACATCGCGTCCGCCATCTACTGACCGCCTGACCGTCGTACCTTGTCCGACCCTACCATCACCAAACTAGAACGCCTCCTCTTCCGCTTCTTGTGGAAAGGATGCGTCCCGACGGTCAGGCGATCCATTGCTGCCACACCCGTTAAAAGAAGGGTGGCATGGCGTGGTGATGATGCGCAGACACGCGCTGAGACTGCCACATCTCCGGCTCTATGTTCACGACGGTGAACAGGTGCTCTATAGGCATGGCTCGAGAAACACGGGGGCCGACTGCCCGAGATGCGGGCAGAGCGACGAAAACCGCTCTGCACGCAATCGTTCAGTGTCCAGCAATTTCCGACTTTGGGCTTATGTCGAAACGACTGGCTGTCACGTGTGGGACGTGTCGGTTTATCAGCCGAGTCTATCGTTAATATCGTCACGCCTCCTTCCTTCAAACGGGAAGGAAGAGCTATTTTTATCATACTTGGGCTATGGCGAAAGAATGATCTGGTGGATTCGCCCGAAAGGATTGGAGACAAACACTTTCCTCTCTGGCAATCTCTCATCAACTTCTTCAAGTATCACATGAAGAGGAAAGTGAGAGTAGAGAGGCAAATTTTGTCTAGCGAATGTTTAAAAAAAGATGGGTGAATGTAGCAAGGATAGCACGTATGAATGACGAAGCCACCTTGACTATGATTCTATGAACCGTAAAAATTAATACAGAGAGTTGCTTATTTGCAAAAAAAATAAAAGAAAGAAATATAACATGTGACTTCATTGACCGAGGTTACCGTGGTTTTTCCGTAGGCTTTTCTTTACGCTTCATATTGACATTTCTGTGATTACGATCCCTATTGATCAACTTTTTTTCCTCTCCCCTTTTCTTTTATTTTTTTCCCTCTCCCCACTTTTTAAAAAAAATCCTCCCCTTTTTTTGTCCTCTTTCTTTCCTTTTACGATCCCTTTTGATCGAAACCCAACCCCCTTTTTTTTACCCCCAAAAGAAAAGCTCTACCTTGTAATTTGTTCTATCTGTGTGCAGTCCTGAGTGGCTAATAAAGAAACATATCTATCTATCTATCTATCTATCTATGTCCATCTATCTCTATCTATCCATCTATCTATCTATCTATGTATCTATTTATCTATCTATCTATCCATCAATCTATCTATCTATCTATGTCTATATATCTCTATCTATGTATCTATCTATCTATCACTGTCTATCTATGACTATCTATCTCTATCTTTCCATCTTTCTATCTATCTATCTATCTATCTATCTATCTATCTTTATATTTCTATCTATCTATCTATCTATCTATCTATCTATCTATCTATCTATCTATCTATCTATCTATCTATCAATCTATCAAACTATCATGTGTCTGTCTAGCTATCTCTCTATCAATCATTGTCTGTATCTTTATCTTTCTATCTCTCTATCTATTACGTCTCTCCATATATCGATATACATATATATATATACACACATATATACATTCATTTACATTTACTTATTTTCACACACACAAACACACACGCAGACACACACTTTCACACAGACACACACTTACCCCCAAAAGAAAAGCTCTACCTTGTAATTTGGTCTGTCTGTGTGCTGCCCTGTGTGGCTAATAAAGAAACATATCTATCTATCTATCTATCTATCTATCTATCTATCTATCTATCTATCTATCTATGTCCATCTATCTCTATCTATCCATCTATCTATCTATGTATCTATTTATCTATCTATCTATCAATCAATCTATCTATCTATGACTATCTATCTCTATCTTTCCATCTTTCTGTCTATCTATCTATCTATCTATCTATCTATCTATCTATCTATCTATCTATCTATCTATATATCTATCTATCTATCTTTATATTTCTATCTATCTATCTATCTATCTATCTATCTATCTATCTATCTATCAATCTATCTATCAAACTATCATGTGTCTGTCTAGCTATCTCTCTATCAATCATTGTCTTTATCTTTATCTTTCTATCTCTCTATCTATTACGTCTCTCCATATATCGATATACACATATATAAACACACATATATACATTCATTTACATTTACTTATTTTCACACACACAAACACACACGCAGACACACACTTTCACACACACATATACATAATATAAAGGGAGAGGAAAATCAAATCATGGGACGCAACTTACAAGCATTGTACTACAATCCAGGCTCTGGTAAACCACATCGAATGGTCCGGCAAAACGGGAAAATCTTTATGGTAAACAATCATTGTCTTTCACTTAGTTCCAAAATTCCGAGTTCACTATTTCGGGTTTTATCCTGTGTAAAAGACATTAAAATAAGAATTAAATGTTACACATGAAGTAACTTACTTTTTAGCATATTTTATATACAATGCAATTTAGTTATTTTAAACCTGTGAACGACACGCCTTTCTGCTGCATGTATATTATAAGCATTAGCATCAGGTTACATCCTGCTGGTTGAAAACTGTACCACCAGTATAAACAAATGACGCAATATATATATATGCGCACATATATATATATATAGATATATATAAACATTCACTACCTCTTACGAACAGAGACTAACAGCACTTTATTGGTAAGTTACGATTTTCATTATATTATATCGGCCTTCTATTGGCCATTGTCCAGTCTCCTCAACGGCATTAAGGATGGGATAAAAAGGTTCTCCACCCTTAAGACTTCATAAATTTGGGTCCCCAAATTACCTAAAATGTTTTTTATGCTTTTCTTTTTACTTCAGTAATTTTCAGTTAACCCATTAGCATTGGCACTGGCCACGTCGGGCCCAAATATTCTTCCTGTTTTCTGTGGAAACTGAACAGATCAGCCTTTTCACAACCACCATGCAAAGTTATTCTAAAAGTAAGCAATCACATAATCAAAATCTCAAAGCCAGAAGATTACGTATGTTTAATTTTAAACGATGTGAATAAATAAGTAATTCATCTGAATGTTGAAGGGGTATCCCCTTCTACCTGTTACCAAAACAAACAGCAATTCCATCTCAAGTTACGTGGGGTATTTTTTAAGGACACTTTTCAGGTACGAGGGAGTGGTTAAGAATGTTAGTAGTACAAAAAATCGGGTCGGTATTTTTCTTAGTATTTGACTTTTGTTAATTATTGTTTCAAGCCGAGATGGGTCAAATGAGAGTAGAGACGGTTGAAAAGCAAAAATTTGAGGAAATTTGTGATATGTGTTGGAGAGATTTAGGAGGCTGAGAGGAGGATGAAAAATCGATTGATCATAATACTTGGAATAAATTTGGGATGCGTGTTATATAGATATTTATATTTCTGTAGGTATCTATATATATATGCTGACTACTTAATGTTTTTAATACTGTGTATTAATGTAGGAGTTTATATGTATATAATGTGCGTATATGTGTGTGTGTTTGCATGTATGTATGTAAGAGCTTGTATGTATATATAGGTATTTGTAAATGCAATTTTGGATATTTCATATGTATTGCATATGCTCATATATATATATATATATATATAATATTATATATATATATATATATATATATATATATCTGTATATATATATATATATATATATATATATATATATATATATATATATATAAGATATATATATATATATATATACATACATACATATGTATACATAACACCACACACATATTTGCTATTTGGAATGTGTTCACTTGTCGATTGTCAGGTTGACACTTGTTTTACATTACAGCTTTATTTTTTTGGAATTAGGGAAGTGCATGAATGTCGGGCAGTATTTATGCTTACGATAAAAAATAACGTCAGAGAATTTAACAGTGAGGAGTTGTGGAGGCGAAGAATAGTTAATGACCCTTTTATACATAACATACATTTACCTATATTTGTGTTGTAGAGGGGAGCTTCACATACTATGGACGACGATAGAGCGTGTTGGACATTGTTTTGAATTGAGGTTGTATATGTGTGTTGCTAAAGATTGAAATAGTTTAGATTCGGGATTAGTGAAAGAATACATATGAGCACGACAACGACATTGAAAATCCTCAGTGCCATTAATATACACCCTTGCCTGGTGGGTGCATGGGGTAATCACGTGGGACTTATAGATTACGCTTTTGAGGAGACAGGTGTCTGCATACCATATATTTCAGAAGCGCGACAGTTGCAAGTGGTTGGGGTTTACTATTAGTAATGTTGATGTTGGTTGGTTTGTTGTTAGTGGGGAGAATCTAAATTAGGATTTATATTAGTATCGGATTGAGAGGTTGTAATGGAACTAATATTTGTCGTCTCGTAGACAGGGTTGTAGAATGTTGGCTTAAGATTAGTATTATACAATTGAGGTGGCTTATTAATGTTTGTATTATTGTATTGTGAAGTTTAGCTTGGGATTTTGGGGACAATTTTGGTTTTATCCACACATAAAGCCTACCGGTGTTTTATAAAGACTTATGGAACCACGTGACCGCTGCTAGCTTTGTTGTTGTTGATGTGTATGTATTTTCAAAATGTTTTATTCTTCAACTTTGAGATGTATTGTTGATTTTTTTTATTTTATCTTACTATAATCAGCAACAAACACCTTCCGTCAATATTAAATTCTTTATTGGATAAAAAAAAACATTATCAAAACATGAAGTTAAAACAAAACAAATGTGCTTTGTTTTCTTCCAGGCACAAATGTCCTGTAGCAATAGTCTTTCATCGACTGACCTTTCCTCCAAAAAAATCAGTGGAATCATTCGATCTCCATACACAAATTATTTTCCTCCTGGAACTATAAAAAAAGTTACACACATTAGGCGCACCTTTCTCTAAGCGGCACACTAAATTTCCCAGGTAAAAAATAGCGGCTTATACACCGGAAAATAGGGTGTTTCTTTTTTTGTCATATTCATATCGACTTTTCCTCCATAAACGTTACACAAACACTTGACTGCGCATGCCTGAATGTCTACATTAAAGCATTTTCTAAGCTAAATTCTCTGCCTGATCTACAGGCTCATTAGGCCCCCAGTATATCTCGGTATCGAACGTATTTCAACACCCAAGGATACAACACACAGGATACCAGTCTGTCGCAATGTTAACCCCTGGTTAATGCTGGTGCTTTTCAGATGAGAGCACTGGAAGTGTCTTTCTCGTGGACACAACTTACCGAAACAATAATCCATACGCCTATATGTGTGTGTGAGCGCGCTTATGTACATATCCGTGCGTATGTGGGTGTATTTTTGTATGCATGTACACACACACACACACAATATTTTTATTCTTTTATTCTTTTGCTTATTAAAGGTGAATTTTAAAGTCGTTATGCCAATCACATAATCCCCTTCCGACATAGGCCAAAAGTAAAGCTACGAAACTGGCCAAGTTTGGAAGAAAACGAAACACCACATGTGACTGGATGGGAAGTAATTGAGAATCCATAACTTATGTGAATGGATCGAATAAATATAAACATTGTTTAGCTGAAAGAATGCATATCCTGTTCAGATCTAAGATGCTTAATTCTCTATTGGAATCTAGGTCGGGAATTTTCAGTCGTTGTCAAGTATAAATATATTTTGAAGATCTGGAAAATTCCGTCTATTCTTGATTACATTTTTGATATATTTTTAGCCTTATAATTAAAGGTCTAACAAGGAGAACACTTAAATGGTGTTTTTACTTTTCCCTTTTCCCATTTTCGTTTTTGTGCTTTCGCTTTCCGATTTCCGGAACACTGGGCATGCTGTGGAAGACATGAACTGGGGCTGCGGCATCTCCAAACATTCTGCGTAAATGGTGAACAGGTGTGGTCATCGTTTGTCAAACAGGCTTTCCACATCTCATCTCCTTGAGTAAGCTGCAGTCCTGGTTCAAGAAGAGACCGAGGAAGTGTTACTGGCATCTGGAATGTTGCTAGGCACTCACTGTCCTCTACCAGGTGGGCAATGCGATCAGTGGAAAATCCACTCTGAAGTTCTATGGAGGGTTAGTGGAGGGATAGTGCGATGAAGCACTTGGAGAGAGGTTAGGCGTTGACAAAATTGAACTAATCAGTCTGTTGAGGAGGACTTTCAAGACGGGGACGATGGATAACTTCTAGATGTCCCTTGTTTTGCAGTGCTATCGGGGGGCACTGCCGGTTCGAGATAAAAACTACAAGCACGAAGTGCTGTCTGACCGACCTACCCGACATGTGCGCAGAGCGATGAAAGCGTTCTGCACGCACTCGTCCAGTGTCCTTGCATTACTGACTTATGGAGTTATGTTGAAAAGCTGTTATTAAGTGTAGGCAGTTTCTATCTATCGGCCGAGTCCGTAGTGAAGATCGCTCAGCCGCTTTCCATTAGTCCGGAAGGTCAGGCAATTTACTTCTGTCTAATAGCAGTAGCGAAAGAGGCTGTATTGTGGTCCAGGTTAAACGGACTAAAGACAGAGACTTTTCTCTACGGCCAATCACTCGTCAACTTTTTCAAATTTCCTTTGGAAAGGAAGATGAGGGTGCAGAGTGAAGTGCTGCCTCCCAGTACATTTGCCAAAAGGTGGATGAACAGAGAAAATGGTACGTGTGAGTGGACCTACTCTAATAACACGCCTTTGGGCTAGTGAATTTGAGAGGGAGGAGAGTGCTCTTCCCAGATGCCCTCGAAGCGTCGAGTGGTTCAGGATTGGGGTGTGGGTACCTGAGCCAACTCCAGGGGATTACCTGCACCTATTACGAACTTTCATTGTTATATTCTTTTGTCGGATATCATTGTTATTCTTTTAACTGTGTACTCGTTGTCTCAGCGTTAAATCCCCACTGTCCATGTCTACTGTGTCCTGTTTCTTTACTACCCACAAGGGGCTAAACACAGAGAGGACAAACAAGGACAGACAAACGGATTAAGTCGATTATATCGATCACAGTGCGTAACTGGTACTTCTTTAATCGACCCCGAAAGGATGAAAGGCAAAGTCGAACTCGGGGGAATTTGAACTCAGAAGGTAACGGCAGAAGAAATACCGCTAAGCATTTCGCCCGACGTACTGAAGATTCTGCCAGCTCTCACCGCATTTTCTACTGTATCTTCTCCCATATGCCGGCCCTATTGGCAAATAATAATAATAATAATAATAATAATAATAATAATTATTATTATTATTATTATTATTAGTATTATTATCATTATCATTATTATTATTAATATTATTATTATTTTCATTATTATTATTATTATATTATTATTATTATTATTATTACTATTATTATTATTATTATTATTATTATTATTATTATTATTATTATTATTGGAATTTTTTTCCGGCTAAACTTTTCACTCACTTCTCAGTAAACTTATATCATTTAACGCAATCGTTAATGTGATATTCCCTCCAGTTTCATATTAAAGAAAAGATTAGGCAGGGTTGTGTAACTAATTGCATCACACACACAGACACACACACACACACTCACAATTGTACACATCAACTCTCCTCCTCTTCTTTCCCCTCTCTCTCTTCTATCACTCCCTCTCCCCACTCTCTCATTTTAACTCTTCCACTTCCACCGCCAATCGTCATAAACTGCTGATTGAAACTTTTCAAATCGAAATAATATA
>NW_021825396.1:12500-15753 GCF_006345805.1 Octopus sinensis | reverse complement strand
TGTGTGTGTGTGAGAGAGAGAGGAAGAAACATCTACCAAGAGAAAAATTTTACTATTAAAATAATTTATCTTTTGAATATACTTTTTTCAAGTTGCTTTCTTGCCCTAATGAAGTGCCTTACACACAACCATACACACACGCACTGACGAACACAAACACACATGCCTGCACGCGCGCATGCACATACTCAGATTCATACTCTCACACACTCAGGGTGAGTGATATACTTTTGTCGAGAGGGAGAATGTTTACCTCAGAGTGAAATAGACAAAGAGAAAGAGAGGGGGGAGAAGAGAGAGTTGGAGGGGGAGAGAGGGGAAGGAGAGAGAGAGAGAGGCAAGGAAACACAGGGGGAGATCGTTTTTGTTGAGATCTTTTATTATTATTCAGGAAACTGCCTGGAATCAACTCGGAATCTTGGGTTTACTAGCCCGCGCTCTTAACCACTATGCCATATGGGCATACTACTACTACTACTACTACTACTACTACTACCACCACCACTACTACTACTACTACTACTACTACTACTACTACTACTACTACTACTACTACTAGTAATAATAATAATAATAATAATAATAATAATAATAAAGAAATAGTGGGGGTGCATCATAGCCGTGTGTTGAAAGGAATTCTTAGAGGTTTGGATAATTCACATTTGGAAACATAGGTGGTTCGTTCAACATCCTTAAACAACCCTTACTCGGGGGCCTTTTGAGCGGGATGGGTTACTCGACCAGAAGAAAATTCTAACTGCAAGGTCATGCGCTGTTTATCTTGATATGAGATCACCATGTTGCGCACACATGGTTGTGACGCATGTGCCTGGTGTACCCCGGGTAATCGTGATGGGTATACTGGGCTTTGTATATTTTACCCCAGTGTCACTTTGATGGCATGCAATGCTCTCTCACTCAATAATAATAATAATAATAATAATAATAATAATAATAATAATAATAATAATAATAATAATAATAATAATAATAACATCGAAAAATCCCTTAGGAATGAGAACCCAGGTTCGAAATTTCTCCAAGACGTTGTGTTAACAACAAACAAGATGAGGACAAATATCCAACAAATGTAAATAATGTGAAAATTTACATATTCCTCATCTTTCAAATATAGAACTCAATCATAATAATGTAGATAATGTACATAATTCCTCATCTCTTTAATATAGAACTGAAGTGAAAATTCTCAAATTTAGTCTATTCATATACTTTTCATGTTGAACCCAAGTCTTTGATACGCTTTTACTCTTTTAATCTTTTATTTTCTTAGCCATTTGACTGCAGCCGTGCTGGAACACCGCCTTTAGTCGAACAAATCGACCCCAGGACTTATTCTTTGTAAACCCAGTACTTATTCAATCGATCTCTCTTGCCGAATCACTAAGTTACGGGGACGTAAACACACCAGCATGGGTTGTCAAGCGAAGGTGGGTGACAAAGACACACAAATACACAAACACACACGCACACACACACACACACATACAAACATATATACATATATATATATATATACAACGGGCTTCTTTCAGTTTCCATCTACCAAATCCACTCACAAAGCTTTGGTCGGCCCTAGGCTATTGTAGAAGACACTTGTCCAAGGTGCCACTCGGTGGAACTGAACCCGGAACCATGTTGTTGGTGAGCAAGCTACTTACCACACAGTCACTCTTACGCCATTACAAAAAATGTTTTAGGAACATTTTTTCGGGTGGTTAAAATTTGAGCATTTTTACTCAATCATAAAACAAGATTAAGAAGCTAAGCATTGTGTGCGTGATAACCTGCCTATCAAATTTTTTTTTTACTCTTGACACAAGGCCAGAAATTTGGGGGGAGGGGGCCAGTCGATTGGATCGAACCTAGTACGCAACTGATACTTAATTTATCGATCCCGAAAGGATGAAAGGCAAAGTCGACCACGTAAAGACAGACGAAAGACAGAACGTAAAGACAGACGAAATACCTATTTGTTTACTACCCACAAGGGGCTAAACACAGAGAGGACGAACAAGGACAAACAAACGGATTAAGTGAATTATATCGACCCTAGTGTGTAACTGGTACTTAATATATTGATCCCAAAAGGATGAAAGGCAAAGTCGACCTCGGTGAAATTTGAACTCAGAACGTAACGGTAGACGAAATACTGCTAAGCATTTCGCCCGGCGTGCGAACGTTTCAGCCTGCTCGCCGACTCTGTAAATATAATTGACGAAAATAATAATTTATAATACAAAACGCCGTTTTGCTGCGTAACAAAATTAAACTAAACATTATAAGACGTCGTTTTAAACAAAATGAAAGCAATACGTGAGAGTTAATACGTATACGGAGAGAGAGAGAGTGAGTATGGAAATTATTTAGAGGGAGAGAGATTTCTCGGTCTAAAATGTGAGTTTTTTTCTCGTAGCAAATTATATTTTTTTTATAATTATTTACGGTCAATATTATCATTGGAACACAGATTTCGAAATTCAAATTCGTTTTTCTCGAGGATGCACGTTTCAGAGCCTTTTGGGACTAAACATACATGCATAACCATATTTATATAGTATATACACACACACACAATCTGTTTATGTATGTATGTATGTATGTATATATGTATGTATGCATGTATGTATGTATGTATGTATATATATATATCTTATATATATATATATATATATTATATATATATATATATATATATATATATATATATATATATCTATATATATATACGTATAAGTAAATGTCGAACGATAAATGAATGCTCAACACCGCATCGGTTGTCATATAATTTCTTTATATGTGAAATCAGGGTAGCATAGGTTTCATGTCAAGAAAAGTAGGAAAATATCCTAGTGTCTTAATAATTTTAAAATTGATAAGACCCTAGGAAATTTTCCTACCTTTCTTAATATGAAACCAATGGTAGCCTTAATTCACAAATAGAGATATATACATATACCTACATCAATAAATATACATAAATATATATACACACCATACGCATACACTTATATACATAAATAATGTATATGTATATATATATATATGTATATATATATATATATATATATATAAATAAACACATACACATTTTCATATATATACTAATCATACACACTCACACAGCGAACACACACACGCACACACATACACACACATATATATATGACAGACAGGGATAGAAAAAATTTGAAGGTGGAAGGAAAGATAACTACATAAATAGGAAGAGGGTGTG